>NW_013666241.1:134194-148000 GCF_000517525.1 Limulus polyphemus
GTCAGCTGGCTAGTTATATCTGATAAGTGCATGTAACTGGCGAGTCTCTTTGTTTTTTCTGCCAATGTGGCTTGCACTTATTACTGACCTTTGAAGTAACTGGCAAACATATAGTAGTTGCAAAAAAAATGGTTAGTTTCAAGCCCTGATATATATATATATATATGAGAAAAATTAATTAGAAAAGTTATATGTAAAAAGCAAAGATCATTCATTAGATATTAAGAGGTTTCAGCTGAGTTTAAGACACTTTCAAGGCATTCTAGGGAAAGAATTCACAAACATTCTGGCTGAGTTTCTAGAATAAGCTTTTGTTATTTTGTCAGGATTGAAATGATATGTAATTATAACTTGATGTTTTTGTTTCTATATTTTCTAGTGGGTTTATAATATTTTGGATCACAAATCTGAAGCAGACAGGATAGTGTTTGAAGATAAAGATCCAATTTTAGGATTTATTTTGTTACCAGACTTAAAATGGGATATGAAACATATTGATAACTTGTATCTTGTTGCAATTTGTCATCGAAAAGACTTGCATTCTCTTCGTGACCTAACAGCGGACCATTTACAACTGCTTAAGTCAATCAGTGAGAAAGGAAAGGTAAGTGAAACTATAGCATTTATTTTAGAATAATGACTATGAATATATACATGACTAAGCCAATTTTTATGAAAATATTTTGTGTTAGCATTATATATAACACATTAAATTTGAAACTTGTGTATATATAATTTGTTATCATATCATGTCTTTGCTTTTTGTCTCATAAGATACATGCAATTTATTTCCTTGCCATGTCTCATCAACTAAAGAACTAATTTATGTGAAACCATGCTAAAAGTGTATTTAGCACTAGATTTATACAACCATGAATTGTGATTTGTTTAATTATTCTTCATTACTTTACATAAACAAAATTTTTGAGTTATTTTGCAGTAGTTCAGGATATGCAAACACGAGTTTTTAATTGAAATTTTAGAGTGTCAATATTTTATTTTATTTTATTCAGCAAAACATAGCTAAAAAATTCAACATCCCTGAAAAACAGTTACGAGTGTACGTTCATTATCAGCCCTCTTACTATCATTTCCATGTCCACTTCACTGCGCTGTCCTTTGATGCTCCTGGATCTCATGTTGAACGAGCTCATCTTTTAGACATGGTAATCCAGAATATTCAGATGGTTCCAGATTACTACCAGAAAGCAACCCTGGTGTATGCAATGAGAGAAAATGATCCTTTGTACACCAAACTTCAAGAAGCTAATGTGCTATGAAAGTTAAACATAGTTTTAATTCTGGAAAATAGTAAAAAAAAAGTTAATTTTTGCTAGTACTTTTAACTTAAGAAAGGAAAATTTTTTCTTTTTTTTTGTATGTGAATATGTATTTGTGTCTGGTAAAACAGAAAATTCCAGTTTGGAACTGATTTAGAGGCACACTGAAATTTATTTAACTTTTAAAACAGAATATTTGTTATGTGTAACCATTTACTCATGAACTGCATTCAAATTAAGATAATTTAATAAGTGTTTTTTAAAACTGACAATCAAGAAAGAAAGTTTTATTATTGCACATTACCTTTCATTTTTTGATATTTCTGACCAGTATTTCATCATTGCTTGATGTATAAATAAAGCACACTTTATTAAGTTTGGCATTTTTATTTTATTTCCTTATAAATATTTTCAGTTTGTCATTTGTAAATGTATTCCAAGGTTCTCATATTAGCACACCATATTTTTCAACTACACATTAACTTTTTTTTTATACAGAAGTGGCTTAAACTTATTGGATAATTTTTGTTCAGAAACTATCACTTGAGAGTTTTACATAAACAGTAACATCATGTATCTTTTTAATAGAGCAACTAAGAAAATGATTATGTACAAAAACAGATAAATTTGTAACTTTCTTTAATGAACAGTACAAGATGAAATATGTATAGCTGCACTGAAAGTCCCAACTCAAAGTTTCTTCTTTGTTAGATGAAACATTTTTTCAACTTTTTGAGAACTATTCCATAATGAATGGATTCTTTAGTTTTTGCACAAAAATGAAGTCACACATAATAACATATTGTTAATGGTTATGATAAGGATCATTAGCAAGCTGTCAAATGAAAGTTATTATAATTACAAATTAAATGAATCCCATAAAGTTTTCTCATACTGTTAAGGTAGAACTTCTTGTTACATATCTGCTGCATCTAAGACCTCCTCTCACAACATTAGCTATTCTCGTTAAGTGCTGCCCTCTATATGCGAACTTTTTCTTTATGCATACCACAAGCCTTCCACTCACCCCTATTGGAATTGCAAGTTTTCAACATGTATCATGCAAATCATCATGCATTACCTCCTCACCAATAGGAGCATGACATGCTCACGTGACGCATGTGCCTCCTCTTCCGAACTTTCACTTTTCATTTGGCAGTACTTGTGTTCCAACATGCTCCTTTGTTTGTTTAATACTTCACGTTGGTCTTCGTTTTTTCACGAAGTGTTTTTTTTAATAATTTGCTTTCATTAAGCCTGTTTCTTCTATTAGTATTTATCAGTTAATTCTTGTCACCATATTTTCTGCACTCGAATTTGGTGAATCTTTCTGTGCAATGAATTCCAAAGCTAACGTTACCACTTTGTGGGTTGCACCAGTGACCAGCGTTTTTTCTCAGGTCTCAGGTGTGGGCAATCCAATGGTGGATTTATCTGCTTTTATACACTAGGAAATCTAACGTTACATGGGACAACCTTTATCTCCTGACATGACCCAGGCTTATCCTGTACAGGCTTATTAGGACTTTGATCGTCTTTTTCCATCTCCAGAATTTGCCATTCTTTCTCATTCGCAACCCAATGACTCTACTAGGCCTAATGCAGTTTTATGGATTTTGTGTCTCAGGTTTATGGCGTTTTATCTCTTTCTCCTATTTTTATGCATATCATCCTTCCTTTTTTGAATGAACAATCTTCCCAACCCTATTTGGTTTTTCCTATCTCATATTTGAATTCTTGCTGATCACTTTGCCTCGCAATTAAGCGAGGAGATTAGCATGCCATGTCCCCTGTGGACTTTACACTTTCCTACTATCATCCAGACTATAAATGTTTAGACCAGCAATTGTTAGGTTCCTTGTTGCCTATATGGGGTGGCTCCCAAATCATCTGTCAGTCTTACCTATGCCCAATATGCTTGTTTGCATCTTGCCTTTACAAATATATTATAGTATCTTTCTTCCATAGCTATCTTAGGTTCTCCACAGAAATCCTGAGTGGTTTTCAGGAGATACCTTTGCCCTTCTCCATTTTAGCCCACATATCGGCTTTGGCTCTGGTGTTGCATATGTGATTTGTTTGTTCTTGGGACCTTATAGGTCGTAATGCCATATTGGCTTGGGTATGTTTACCCTCGACATATCTTAGGGATTTATGTCTAGCCCCATATCTGAGGTATAACGTTTTTGATATGGTCCTGGAAACTAGAGCCTCAGGTGACATTAGTCCAACAACAATCCACCCTTACGAATATCGTAGCCTGTTTGTCTCCATCAGAACCTCATATGTCTCCAATTACCATTTCCCATCCTTCCCAGCCCTTCTGCTTGGGATACTTCTCGTCGCTTTCCTCGATGATGCACCCCCTGTTGCCACCAGTACTGATGACTGCTCAGTGGGTTTGTGTCTGATGGGACCTCAGCTGTTCGAGTTTTTTCATTGCTGGCATTCCTTTGTTGGCAATCAATGGTTGCTTCAGGTTCTGTCAGAAGGATTCATTGTCCAATTTCCTTCCCCATCTTTCCTTACCCCATTACCTTCCCTCCTGTTCAAGATCCCATGACCAGCCAGCATCTGTCAGAAGTGGTTTGGGAAAAGCTCTTGCATCGGGCCATTGAATCTGTTCCCCCATCTTTTCCAGGGTTTTTATTTTCACCTTTTCGTTGTCTCTAAGAAAAACCTGTTGAATTGCAGCCAGTAATCAATTTATCTCACCTCAACCATTTCGTTTCACTACCTAGGTTCATCATGGAGTCGTTTCTCACCCTGAGATGGGCGTTTTCACTGGGATTGTGGATGACCAAAATCGATGTTTCCAACCCTTACCTACATATAGCGATATCACCTGAGTCTCGCCCTTATCTTTGGTTTGTCCATTTTGGGGAGGTTTATCAATTTTGGGACCTTCCCTTGGGACTTACCTCAGCACCGTAAGTACTTTGCCAAGTAGTCCGAGCTTTTGCTTGACATCTCCATGCTCGGGGACTGCAATTTTACTATTACAGGGACAGCTGGCTTATTCTAAACAGGAATTGGCCAATCATACTCGGCAGCTCCTTTCTGTGGAGGCTCAGGTGGGCTGGTTGATCAAATGGAAGAAGTTCTTCTTCAGACCCATTCAATATCTTGTCCATTTGTGGGTCTTTTTCACCATCCCTATCAGTTGGGCCCATCCTTCTACTTTATGACTTCGTTCAATGGAACTATTGGATTGCCAATGCTTTCTCGGCTCAGTCTCTTACTGCTCGCGAGATTCTATTGTTTTTGGAGATGTGGTCACCAATGACATCCCTTCAGTGGGCACTTCATGATCAATGGAACCTTGCTCAAGATCCTCTTTTCACCCCGATTTCTTTGTGAGATGATCTGCTTTGTTGATTAGACAACAAAGCCCATATGTCAGTGGGAGTGCCACTTCCTTGCCCGCATCTAGATCTACATCTTTTCATGGACGCATTCCTTCAGGGATGGGGGGGGGGGAGCATGGGTCAATCACAAGGAGGCTTCGGGTCATTGGTTTGCAGACAAAAGCGCTTTGCATGTCAATGTTCTCAAACTTCTAGCTGTATATTGGGCATTGCATCACTTACTTCTTGCCCGACATTGTCTGGTGATGGTTCATTCAGAAAATTCTACAGTGGTGGCACATATCAACCACCAAGGATATCTTATGCTGCACATCACATTCATCATTGTGTTTCATGTGCCAGGTGCTTTCAATCTGATTGTGAATTGTTTTCTGCACCCCAACTGAATATACCCTACAGAGTGGTCATTAGATCCCCTCGTTTTCAGAGATCTTTGCCTTTGGTGAGGTTCTCCCCATGTGGATGCCTTTGCTATGGGCTTCAACAACAAGTTACCTTTTTTTTGGTCATGTGTACTTCATCCCCAGGATCTGGCTGCTGATGCCTTCAGCCAGGATTAATCATACACATGTCTTTATGTGTACCCACCCATCTGATTACTTCATTGGGTGATTTCTCTCATCCACTCCACTCCTTCTTGGGTCCTCCTTATTGGCCAGCTAAGCAGTGGTTTCCATGGTTACAAGATCTGCTCCTTTTCCTTCTTGTTCCTCTTCCATTTTCTCCCTACATTCTTTGTCAACCTCAGTCACCTGGCCTACATCCCACCCTTCATGCCTGGCTTTTGTCTGGTCCTTGGCAAGAAGATCTGATTTCACATGTTGAGTCACTTTCTTGTTAGCTGGTTCCATCCGTCCATCTTCCATGGAGGTGTACCAATGCAAGTGGAAGGTATTCTGTTATTGGTCTATAGCTTTTGGGTTTCCAGTTGACCAGCCTACTGTGGCTTGTATGGTAGAATTTTCGTGTGGCTCTTTGACCGTGGGTCTTTGGTATCCTTGCTTTTGGAATATTGGGTGGCCTTATCCCATACCTTTCATTTTTCCCAATACCTTAAGGTTTGTATTTCCCCTGTCCTTACCATGCTCAGGCATTCCTCCTGGATACGTCACCCTCCCAGGTTACCTATCCTTATGGATTGGGATGTTAATATGGTCCTCCATTCCCTTACGTTACCTCCATTTGAACCATTTTCCTTGTGTTCCATGTTTCATCTTTCTTTTATGGTACACGTTCCTGACTCTATCCCTTAGCAATCCTCCTCCCTTCATGATCTTTCACCTTCTACCCTTACCAGTTGGGTCTATTTTGTGGTATTGGCCTATTCCACCCTACTTTCTTCCTCCCAGAATTTGCTCCAGATGTCCTCCCATCACATCTGACACGTCACTTTTCCCATGCTTCTCATTTTCGTCGTCCAATGGAGGAGATTCTGCAGTCCAGGATGTGGACCACACACAGTATGTTCATCTCCTACTATCTCCATCATATTGTGGTTTCCTCTTGTCGGGTTTCATCTACCACCTGTAGCCATTCTTCAGACTTACCTGGTAAGTTTGTATTTATACTTTCCTTTCTTTTCAGCAACTTTTCTCTATTTCTTTATCCCGGCAAGTGGTGCCTGGTCGGGTATTCTTTAACTTGAAATCAAACCGCATTGTCAAGCCATGTTGACTCATGCTTTATCTTCCATGGCTTTGCATGTTCATCATTGAGATGGGGTGTTCTACAAGATTGCATGTAGGTGCATGACCTTGTGATATTTTGCTTCATAAGCATGCCCATCCTGGACCGTATCACCCCTGGACTGCATGGGTAAAGCAGAAGGGGATTGCTGCCCATCCTTAGAATGAATAACTTAGTATGATATGCTTTTCAAAACAAGGTTCTGTGGTCACCCATTGCACTGTCTAAGGTGATGATGTTCCTCCAGACCCTCCAATGCATTGTCACCCTCCTTTCTTCAAGTGGAGTATGGGAATCCTTACCACTTTCCAGTTCAAAGCTGCTTGGGTGGTTGTCCATGGAGACACCCTGATGAATGAGTTCCACACAATATTCATTTAGTTACATAGTAGGGTGGTGGTGTTCTGTGGGTGTAAGTGATGTGATATCCTACTATTTGCAATAACCAATGACAACGGAGTGAGACATCAAAATGCAGTTCACCCCTATGATTGGGTGCCCTCATCCTACCTTGCTAGCAGGTTTTGGATTTAGAGTGAACCAATCAACATAAGTCCTCACACAGGTTTTGGGTTGTCTATCTTCCTCCCTCAATTTCCTCCATCTGTGTTGTGTGTCACAGTGGTGGTACATGGGATTGTTATGGTTCTGTCCTTGGCTATCCCTTGTCCTCTCTTCTTACAAGGATGTTATTGCCATTTGGATGATCCCGGTCTGTTTCATGGTCTGGGGAGTTGATTGCATGCGATAGACATCCTTTGGATACTGGATGTCAAGTTCCTGGATCGATAGCTCAGAGCTAATTCTCATGTCATCTGCAGGAATTAGAGTGGTTCCCAATTCCTCAGTTTTGGGTTTGAGGTGAAGACTGTATGATCCTCATGCTATTCTCGCATGGATGTCAGTACCCTGTGGGCAGGTTTTGGATGTAGTTGACTTACTGAGTATAGTCCGCCATGCCCTAGCCAATCTACACCTAGTGGTGCATCCTTTGTATACCCACCATTCTCATTGTGAGATTGAGTTACAGTTTATATCTGTGGTTAGGATCACTTTCCTGCCACATTCTCTCCCACTCGGATGTGCTCCTATAATTTTCTGCCTTTATATCTTACACATTCCTCAGTTGGGCAAAGAGTATACCTGGCTCAGAAGTGATGCAGTTCCCCTCTTCTGATCTGAATCTTTTATTTCCAAGGGTACCCTTCCGATGCTTTTGGGGGTCCTTCTGTCATTTCCTTGGTCCAGTCCTTCCTCCTTATCATTGTGGAATTCTAGCTAATCTTGTGACAGGAGGTGAGTCCCGTATCAGAAGTTATAATTTTCCTATACTGAAAATGTATTTCCGATAGGTACTTCCCTACCCTCACACTTCCTGCCCTTCTTCCTCACATTTCTCTGGTGCTGACATCTTCTGCCAAACTTTGAAGTGATAGTTCAGTAGAGAGAGTTACATGAGTATGTCATGCTCTTATTGATGAGGAGGTGATGCATAATGATTTGCATGAGAGACATAGGGGAGCAGAAGGCTTATGGCATGCATAAAGAAAAAGTTCAAATATAGAGGGCAGCACTGAACGAGAATAGCTAATCTTGTTGTTTATGGATGTGGGAACATTCCCAAGGAAAAAGAGGTATCTCTGCACGAGTTTCCACTTAAGTCAGACAGAAAATGGCACATTAACAAGAACTTGTGATAAATAAAGTCCACTGAAAGCTGCCATATATGCAGTGAACAATTTTTGGAATCAGACTTCGAAAATAAACTACAATTTGATATGGGTAAGTACCTATTGAAAATACATTTTCAGTATAGGAAAATTAAAACTTTCTTAAACCTGAATGGTTGCTGACAATTCTACATTGTACAAAATACCTGAGCTTACCCTACATGTCTCATGTTTTTGAACAGCTGATAAGTGGGTGCTATATATCGGCAAAAAAGGTTCTAGTGTTCTTTTGAGTGATGGCTCAGAAGAAATATTAAAAAATAGTGATAATCAACAACAACAAAAAATTGATAACTCTGTAGCTGGACCAAACACTCCCTCAGTTTCTGTTTCTACTGTTTTTGTCAGTAAACTGAAGACAAAAGCTAAAGTAAGTACCAGGAAGATTATTTAACATTTGATTTCACTTACAGACAGACAAAAAAATTCACCAGCAAGCCTTGGCTTCTTCAAGATAGAAGTGAATCTGCTCTCCTCAAATATCATAATAAACCTTTCTCAAAAAACATTAAAACTTGCAATCACAAAGCATATTCTCTTTCCAGTTAACCAATCAGAAAACATGTACCAAAAGGCAGAAGTGTGTCAGTTCCATTTGATAGTTATAAAAGTATCCTCAATACACAAGGTCAAACAGCAGACAATTTAACTATCTTATGAAACAGCAGATAATTTTAGTGCCCAGTTAAACACCAAAAAAATTAACATTTTGGGCTCAATTTTGTACACAACCTCAACTGGAAAGTCAGAAATAAAAATTTAAGAACTCTGTTGACAAGAAATAAATAGTAGGGAGAGTGAGATATGTAGTATTTACATTAATCTGAGGGTCTCGGGTTCGAATCCCCGTCCCACCAAACATGCTCGCCTCTTTCAGCCGTGGGGGCGTTATAATGTTACGGTCAATCCCACTATTCGTTGGTAAAAGAGTAGCCCAAGAAATGGCGGTGGGTGGTGATGACTAGCTGCCTTCTCTTTAGTCTTACACTGCTAAATTAGGGACGGCTAGTGCAGATAGCTCTCGTTTAGCTTTGCGGAAATTCAAAACAAACACTGAGCTAAACCCTGACTTAAAAAGAGACAAATATTGTGGAAGTTTATTGGTTGAGTGCTTTTGGTAATAGTCTTCTTGTTTTTTTTTTCAGTGGAATCTGTAGCTGAGATGCATAAATTAAGATAGAAATATTTATATGTTATCATTGAACATTTAATGTAATGACAGTTACCCATCAGTAGAAAGTATTGTTGAAAATCTGTTTTTTGTTTTGTTTTCAATGTAAACATTTACAGAAATCCGTATTGTCATTTAGCCAAAAGAAAGTTTAATATAGCATTATAGTCATGGTATTAATATATGTAACTTTCACCAAAGTTTAAGAAACAATTTGAGCCATATATAAAAACTGAGGTAGAATAGTGACTGAGTTAGGAGTTTGTTAGTCAATTAATGTATAACAGTGTATTATTTAACCAGTTTGTCTGTTACTGTCCTTAAGTTAGTTAGTAAAATTATGTGAATATTTGGCTTGTTTCAAATATATACAGATAGAAAATTAACAAGTCAAATTTCTGTTTAGATGTAGTTTATTTGTGATGATTGGTTATGCTACCTAAAGAACTTGAAGGTGATGAAACAAAACATTTTTATTACTGTTAATTACACTGGATGTTTTATTATTCTTTTTTACCGAATAATGCAAAAGATTCCAGCAAATAGTAGAAACTATCACAACTAAATTTGACAAGATGTGAGCAACGTTGAAGCTAAGTATAGATTTTCAATTTCTAAAACATGATATATTAAATGTTCATGGAATTTATACTTACCAAACAAAAGTTAGCAACTTCTACAAGTTCAGTGTTCAATTCATTTTCATAGTTTTTGTCTTAGTAAGGAAAGGCTAAATCAGTGTGACGAATTTCAATAGCTCATTCAAAGGCAATGAGACTTTTATAAATATATGTATTTTTTATATATATTTCAATAAAACGTAGATTTGAATGATTTTGAGAAATTTTAATCAATAGTTCAGTATGTAAGTCATTAAAGATATATTTGTTCAGTATTTTTTTTCTTTTGGTTATTAATTTAAATATGAGGTTTGGAAATCTGTACATTCAAGTGATTCTTTTCATACAGAAAGATAGCTATCACTAAAACTGCAAGACTCAGACCAAATGACCAGTTCAAGGAGAATTTATCGGGAAAACACCAGGCTGAGAAAATAGCTGTTAGTATATTAGCTATATTTGCAGTGTAGTATTTCACAATGCTATCCAAGTGCTGCATTATAGAAGCTAGTGCCACCCCTTGGCCTGTTGTGATAACAATGGTGAACACCAAAAGAACTAAAGATCTTGGGGTCATATCTGTTCGAAAAGTAAAAACAAAAATTGTTAGAATAATTAATATTATTCATAAATTACAATACATCACTATACAAAAGTCAATGTAAGAATAAAAATGCTACCAACAATGAAATCATGGGTACCGTACTTTCATGCAAATAACCCGTCCCTTGTATCGCTGAAGTTCTTCAGAAAAGAAATTATACGGAAAATTAGCAAACGAACAGAGACGTAACAAATTGGTGTCAGGAGTGGGATGAAAAAAAGAAAAGAAAGAAGATGGAAACCAGAGGTGGCAAATCAAACTACAGCTTAGCAGATTTGATGGCAGCAATACAGGAACAGTAAAAGAAACAAGAAGAATGAGAAAAGAAACAAGTTATGGTAATAACTATTAGGACATCATGAAAATAATACCAGCAGAATGTGCAAAAAAATTATTTGATACAATTATTCAATTATTTGTTTCATACAATGTTAGTAAATTATCTTTCCATTGTGATGCTACATCTTCAAGTCTTGTGCAATAAGGACAAGAGTTGTTTGATACAATGTTGGTAAGTTACTTGCTTTTCACTTGTGGTGCTACATCAGAGTCTAGTACATTAAGGATAAGAATTTTGATAAGTTACCTTTCCATTGTGTTGCAACATCTCCAAGTCTTGTGCAGTAAATTAAGAGTAGTGCACTTGTTAAAGTACTGAAGAAATACAACTGTATTTGTTGTTCTAAGAAAGGCCTTTTATCATTCTTGAATAACACCTAAATAAGTACAGAAAAGAACCAACTTTATGTTAGTTACATAAGTATATTTATATATACATGTGCACATCTTCAAAAATAATGACATAAAACTTAAATATATGCAGTCAATTCACAATATACTATTTTAAATAAGAACCTTTACTATTATGCACGGCCTGGGGTTAGAGTACTCAACTTGCAATAACTGTGGATTTGAATCCTCTAACTGAACATTCTTACTCTTTCAGCTGTGGGGTGTTTTAATGTAATGGTCATCTCACTATTTGTTGGTAAAAAGTAGCCCAAACTTTGCAGAGATTGGTGTTGATAAGCTCCCTACTCTCTAGTTCATCACTGCTAAATTAGGGACAGCCAGCCCCTCGGTACATGATTTTGTGAAAACAGGTCTTTTGGATTCACACTTGGTATACTAACCATAAGGCCACTCCTGGCACAAAAATTGTTTTGTTTAAATGCAAAGCTTCACAATAGGCTATTGATTGCACTGTGCCCACTGCAGGGATTGAATTCTGAATTTTAGTGTTATAAGTCCTGAAATTTAATGCTGAGCCACGGGGGTAGCGAAAAGCACGAGAGCAAGTATGGTTCTTCAGGTTAGTTAACTTGTGTAACTACCAGTGAAAGAATGCTTATCGATTCACCATGGCTTGGTGGTTAAGGCGCTCAACTCGCAATCTGAGAGCTGTGGTTTTAAATCCATATCACCGAACATGCTTGTCCTTTAAGCCATGGATGGGCTTAATAATGTGACAGTCAATCTCACTATTCATTGGTTAAAAAGTAGCCCAAGAATTGGCATTGGGTGGTGCTGACTAGCTGCCCTCCCTCTATCTATTACTACTAAATAAGGGACAGCTGGCGCAGATAACCCTTGTGTAGCTTTGCACAAAATTCAAAACAAAACAAACTTATCAATTCACACACTATACAAAAAGATTCATAGGTTTTGTTTTTATGCCAAATTACAAGGCACATAGTTGTCTAAAGAGAAATGGAAATTTGACCAAATTTAGTAGAGCTGAAATTGCTAGTGTATTATATTATTTTCATGGAAGATAGTTAAATTGGTATTAAAATAATTTATCTAATAAGTGGAATGTAAATTATGATAGTTTCTATCTTTATATGTACAGGATTGGAAGAAATTTTCTTATGAGGGTTTACAAAAGATTTTAATGAATAGGTTAAACTTTCTTTAATTTCTTCAGTCTTTACGTGGTGTACTAAAATGAGGATGAGTATGTAGAAATCTCTATAGAAAATGTATATGCAAACATACAAAATTTCTTGAAGATCATCAACCTTTACAAGGTAAATAGAAACCTATTAATGAAAGGTAAAATTTTTTTACTACTTTTTCTTGAGATATCAAAATTTAAATATATATATATATATATCCTATTAGTGGGGATTATTCTAAAAGAAATTACATACTTTCGAAAAGCTATATTACAGCTCTTTAACATTATAGTTTTTTATTCACCTCTGTATAGATGGATACTCCTGCTGCTAATAAACTGTTCAACATACTTAGTAGTAAGGCAGTTACAGGGGCAGTAAGACTGCTATCCATGAGGCTTGGCAATTGACTGAGGGCTATCGCAACAACAATCAAAAAGGCTCCGAACCACTGTGTGTTTGCTACTGGCTTCTTGAATATAAACCTGAAAAGTCAGAGGAAAATCCTTAAGTATTTTAATACTTAATCATCAACTGAACTATGGAAAATAGTTCATGATCGAATCAATTAAAAACAATTATAGTGAAACATGGGCCCTTGAAATACGAAAAAAAAAGGGTATCATCTGTGGAACAACAAAGCAAGTCATGGAAACTATGCCAACAGTAAAGTGTGTACTCTACCAAAGTACCATGAAACTATGTAAATAGTAAAGTATGTACTCTACCAAACTATCATGAAACTATGCAAATAGTAAAGTGTATAATCCACCAAAGTACCATGAAGCTTTGCAAATACTAAAGGTTGTACTTTACCAACGTACCAAGAAACTTTGCAAATAGTAAAGTGTGTACTCTATCAAAGTGCCATGAAACTATGCAAAGAGTAAAGTGTGTACTCTATCAGAGTACCACGAAACTATGCAAATAGTAAAGTGGGTACTCTACCAAAGTGCCATGAAACTATGCAAATAGTAAAGTGGGTACTCTACCAAAGTAACACAAAACTATGCAAATAGTAAAGTGGGTACTCTACCAAAGTAACACGAAACTATGCAAATAGTAAAGTGTGTACTCAACCAAAGTGCCATGAAACTACGCAAAGAGTAAAGTGCGTTCTCTAACAAAGGTCTTTGTATTTGAACTCTAAATACCTGAAAAAAAAAATGTTTCAATTACAAACCTGTGTTGGGCAGAGCACTGATACAGTGTGTAACGAATTTGTTATTATGTGTTTATTTTAATACATTTGTTGTTTAGATTAAGTCTATTTTTAAAAACATGCATAGCTTGCAGTGGTAGATATGTATTGTGAAACTCCCGCCTATTCTCCAAAGTTGTAGTAGATTCTCGGGAGTAAGAATCAACAATATATGTATATACGTAAATACTTAAATGTAGTTTAATATTGTTACGTAAATCGGAATTTTCTAGAAAACCTTTCCACGC
>NW_013666241.1:149000-155376 GCF_000517525.1 Limulus polyphemus
ACTGGCATTTATTTAAACACTAAATATAAAGTACAATTTAACTACTAAATTTAAATTATCAGTTAACACAATTTCAGACCATTTGAAATTCTAATAAGTAACAAGTGATAGTGATACTGATAGCCCTTTGTGTAGCTTTGCGCATAACGACAAACAGCCAACAATCAACCAATTACAAACTTATACTTTTATAGGTAGATTGAGGCCGCTTTAGCTTGATTGTATTTTATCACTAATAGTTTCAGCAACTTATTTCTATCAGTTTTTGATGTTTAATTTCTACTTTAATTGTTATTCGTTTGTAGGTCCCCACTGGTAGGGTGGATAAATTGGGAGTAATGTAGAGAAACAGGCATTGTAGTTTACGCAAATTTTGTCCCCATTTTTAAGGCTATTACTTTTCAGTATATCTCCAGCTTTCGGAGTTGAAGCCGTAACTATTGACAAATTTCAGTATTAAATTTGAATATTATGATATTAACTTACTAAGCTGCTTAAATGTGGCAGTTCTATAGACCCAGAAAATATAAGAAAAATATAGTTACTGTTTAATACGTTGTCTTATCACAGTTAATAACTTGGGTGGCTTTTGTAAAAATAAAAAAATAAATTTTAACTTATAGAAAGTGAAACAAACAACATTTAAATTAAAAACGGTTTTTGAAAACAATAAGTACATAATTTTATTGTAACAAAAAAAGAAGAACTTTTTCAACTAGTTTTAAACAAAGTTGAATTCATATAATAATTAATCAATGCAACCAAGAAAACTTAAATGCAGGAGAATCTGAAACAGGTAAACATTTAAATATGTACTTACCTGTACATCGCAACAGTAAAAACGACCTTCCCTTGAATGAGAACAATCCATACAGCTGGTGTAACGTAGGTAAGAGCATAGAGAAATATATTGCTCGTAAGGGCATAGATCAAAGCAGGAGGTAAAAAAATGAGGGAGGGACGGATCCTCCGAAGTGTTCTAAACTGATACATAAAAGCGGAAGTAACAAATAAACATTTTAGACACTCGGTAAGTGTAACTAAAAGAAGTTGGTGGATAGGATACTTATCTTTGTTGTAGTACCGCAAAGCATAGCTAAGCAAACATTTTCCTTCTTCCAGTACAATGAAAATAATACATAAAAGCGCTGAGTAAGACGCCTCTGTTGGTGGACGCTCTAATCTAATCTGTTGTTGGGTGACCTATTAAATATTAAAATTGTTTTGCATCATCAAGTTATAAATTTAACATCCTAAAAGACAGCAAAAAAGAACCTCATGCACCCCTTTACAATTCAAAAATTTGATAAAGAAATAATTACGTATAAAAACTGTAAACTTTTAATTTGTTTGTGTGTGTATATATATATATATTATGCAGAGAGGTGAACTTTACGGGATAAAGAATATAAATAACAAATCGGCCTTTAGAACCAACCATAAAAGTGTCATCTATATATTTTTGTATCTTGTTACGACAGCGGAAGTCGCGTGACGCTGGGAGCATACACTTTGGAGTTTCTCGAATTATCGAGGAACCCCGCGAATGTCCGAGTGTTTGCTAGACGCCTTCTTTTTTAGTATATAAGCCTGGCGAAAAAAACCAGTGGGATCGGCAGAGATAGATAATTGAGTCAAGCGAACAGTAGGCACCGTAAGTAAAATGTGTGAATCACTGTGATTTATAGCGTGTGTAATAAAGGTTGTTAAGTTTAAAGTAACTATGGAAATTCTGTGTATTACAAAAAGTTTGTGTCGAGGAAGAATAAATTGAGTTAATCAAGAAAGAACTTGTACCTCTGAAGTTTCTGGGAATGAATTTATACCGGAAATTAACAAACAAACAGATACATAACAATATAAAGAATTAATACTGAAACTGGGACGATTAATATTCTAGTTCTAATTCTATGAAGAGCACACCATATAATATTTTGCAAAACTTGTTTTTAAACTTATATTCCAGTAAAGTAAATGTAAACAAAGCTTAATGCAAGCATACGGATTATTTAATTATTTGTAAAAATACTGCTATTCAGCGAGAGGAGGAAAACATCGTTTTGATTCCCGAGATCTCGTTAAATTTAAATTGCTGTTTTTGAAAGTTTACTTAATCGAAGTAACGCATCGGTCATGAATTATACCTTACCAAACTTGACAGTATAAACAAATTCTTAAGTGTGAAACATACTACAACATCTGAACACCCCCCCCTTCCCCTTATGAGCTCTGCTTGATTAAATAAAGAAAAAAACTGCGTTGACGTCCGTTTTATTATTTGTGTGTGTGTGTGTGTTAGTTAAATTTGTTAAAATATAGAAACGAAACTATCCAAATAGAAAAATGAACAGTTTATCCAGACGTACTTTCTCATTGTAACACTCGAGAAAACAAAAAGCTGACATTATCTCTTATAGACTACATTAAAACATGGCCAATTCGTCAATCGTACTTACTTCCATTATGTAACTGCAGTAATAATTAATCTTCCCAGGACAGAAGTAGGACGTCTACCCTGTAGATAAATGACGAGACACATGTTACAACACTTTGACTGTTTGAAGTAAAAGACACATTTTGATTACAAACAGTATAACTTTATAATATTCCCACAGTTAGGTTTACAGTAATATGGGTATTTAGCAAAAAATACAAGTTTGTTCTAAACAGTAGTATCTCAATACCTTCATCGTGATTTATATTATCAAATACATTTTTATCTATGGCTTAGAATCTACTATGGACTTAATTACCTGTAATTTCAATCTCTGATAAAGGCTTCGGCATAGAGATCAAAATTAAGCACTTCAACACTGACCTTGAATAACTTAATATGTCCAACAAAATCTCCTAGTTTAGAGAAGCAACCAGTGTAGATATGCTGCTTTTAAGTATTCTCACAATAAAAGGATTGTGTGACAGTTAATTCTTTAACATGAAATTTGTTCATACCGTGAGTAGTATACTTAATTTACACTTAGCATAATATTTTCCTCACCTTGAAGTTTTTGTTTGTTTGTGTTTAACTGCAAAGCTATACAATGAGCTATATGCACTGTGCCCACCGAGGGTATGTAACCAAAAGTTTCTTTGCCTGAGTCAAACCTATAAAGATCAAACTGGTAGTAAAAAACATGATTGTTCTTTTTCTCATCCAGGATTCTTATTACTCGACTGCCTCTGAAGATCAAATTGTTTAGTATGGATGTTATATTAATTATTTCGCTATCAAACAAGTTGACTATATCCTTAAAATACAAAACCTATAACAAATTGTTTAGTTTTAACGTTATCTTAATAATTTTTCCACCAAGTGTTGGCTTTGATCGAGTAAATCTTGTAAAGATAATCTGTAATATGCAAATATTAGAACAATAGCTTGACAGGGGTTAATATATTTACTAATACTGTTAAGAAATACATAAGACAAATGTTTGACGTTTAGCTTTCAGCAGTGTAGAAACAACTTTATGGGGGATTATAACATCAGCGAAGGAAGAGGTCTCAGATGAACCTGACTCTTCCAGATCCCGATCTAACATGAAACAGTAGATGAGTTCTTTGGCCGGTTAAGCTACAAAAAAGTAATACTTCAGACTGAATTTTAGAGTGTTTCAAAATTAGAACTTAGAAAATTCAGGAAATTTGTAGATATGTAATAACACCATATGGGAGAGAGTAAGATATAATTTATACACCATGTGTAGCATTTTGTATTACTATATACCTCTTTTAGTTTGGTGTGTATTGTCCTATACATTTCAAACAGTCCCATATATCACAACACACTCGTGTTCATGTATCTCGAGAATATTGTACATATAATACCATTTTTTCATTACTCTTTTAATATACTACCCAAATGGTATAAGACTTAAAGTCTAGCTGCAGATGGCGTGTTGCTATACTTACATTAGATATTAATTGGAGAGAAGAACTTAAGTATAGTTTCAACTATTTCATCATGTATAACATAGCAGTCTAAAAAACATAAATCGTTCTTGTTGAGATTTTTCTGAAAATAACTGATCGATCTATCTAGGAGTCTGTCATAGAACGGGCGTTACATTTGGGGGACACTTTGTCACTGTCACACGGTGCAGAGATACGTCCGCATTTCAGTACCTGTTTTCTGACTGGTCAGCTAGAAGAGAATGGTGTATTGTGAAAGCACCTTTGACGATATCAGATTAGATTCATTACAGCTTTCAAGGAAGGCAATCAGTCTCTGAGCTGACAGGGCCAGACTTTAATTGTGTCTTCTTAACGCGGAAGACAAGTATTGGGGTTGTAAATGGAATAAACAGTATGCTTCGTTGTGTTTGTCAAACTTGTTTGTTACTTTTCTTCCTCTATTGTTCTCATACTAACATTCCATCTTGTCAAATCTTCGAGCCTCTTGATATGCAGAAGGTAGTTTAATAATGTGATACTTTCTCGTCTAAATCAGTAAAATCATACATGCAAACATGTGATATCACGTTAGTATTTATTTACAAAAAGTTCTCATTGATCGAGTAAATTGCCTAAAAACTGAACATATAGTAAAAGGATTGGCTTGGATGTTAATTCAAGTATTCCTCCGAAGAAACAACAACAACAAAAATTATTGGTTGAATAGACATCATTGTTAGATATACACGACTGTTTCAGTGTTTAAGTGTAATGTGACTGTTATGATTTAGATAGTTTAAGTATATCGCGAATGTTAAATTTAGTTAATTTTAGAAGCGATAATTTATGGCAGGTTTGTTTACGTAATTGTTTATGAATCATACATTGTGTCATGTTACTAGAATCTTCTAAGTTTTTCATTGAGTATTATTGCATCATAATACCTCGTCGTTCGTGGAACGTTCTAGGCCTCTGTCAGGCTATAAATACGCGTCCAAAATGTAGTTCGATAGAGATTGATAGATCTAGACTGCGTGATTGTGAGTTAGGCCAGAAAAAGCGTATAGTGGCTATTTCTAAACTGAACACATCACAGATTTGAACCAGACTGTGGGGACTTTGATGAAAAAGAGACAATTATTTAAATCTCTAGATACAAGTGTGCTAACCAACAGTTATAGTGTAAAATTATACAGGAACTTTTCTCTACGTTAAAATATTTTTATTTGCAAGCTTTCAGCCCTCTTACCGAAGCCTTCATCGGGCAACAACAATGTAATGAGCGATAAAAATATGTTAAATTGTGAAACACTGCTTTAAAATAAGTATCTAGGCAATAGTCGTAACAATAACTGACATGTGGTATTAAAGTTATTAAACATATAGAATTATGATGAAGATAAAATATAAATCGAAATAATAAACATAAGGAAAATACAATTATAGGTATTATATAGAGAAATATAAAATAAAGGAATTTTTAACTTCAAATACTACATTGTAAAATTAAAGGTTTAATTTTACATCGAAACCACGACAAATGATATTGTTACGCCCTGGTCGTTTGTTAAATACCCGTACAAATTATTTCGGAAGAATTACAGCGATACAAGTTCTTTCTTAAATAAAACTAGTTTATTCTTTCTCAATACAACTTTGCAATACACTTAATTTCCACAGTCACTTTACTTAAACACACGCTGTAATTCACAATGATTTACACACTTTACTTACGGCTTGACTCGATTATCTGTCTCTATCTCCCTGTCTGCTATTCAATTATTTATGCCGTTACTTCTCGACGGTCTTATATATACAAAATAGAGGGCGTCTGGCAAACACTCGAGCCTTCAGGAACGTTCGAGATACTCATTACGTGTTACCAGCGTCACGTGACTTCCGCTGTCGTAACACTGCCCCTTCCTTAGTATTGTTCGTCCCAAACAATAGCCACTTAAGTTAAACCAATAGATAATTAACAATAACTTAATTAAATGTACAGGATTTACAAACACAAAATTAAAATTCAACAAAGTATCTTAATTTTACGGGACGTATCTTCTCCCGCACTGGCTTCTGCTTCACTTGAGGTTCATCTGCTCCATCAGGAAATGTCCTATTATCGGTAATAGTTACATTAGTGGTAGTAACTTCATCAAGGGCTTCACTGTTTCCCTTCTCAAAACCGAGTACAGTTTCTTATTCGACAGTGGCCTTTCTAGGTGACACGTCTTCAGCAGCATCTTTTGTTCCATTGTTCACTTCATCCCACCTGAAATGTCCTGGACCGTGATAACGCCAAAGCCTGTTGGCATGCGCCACCTTTGGCTTACCTCACCGACCACATTTTATTCAGAAAGTCACGTCTGAGAGACGATCCACTATGTCATATGGGCCTTCCCATGGAGAAGACAACATAGGAGAGTTCCCTTTGGTCTTCCTGGGATTATACAACCACACCTTGTCTTCTGGTACAAAGTTG
>NW_013666241.1:156300-159672 GCF_000517525.1 Limulus polyphemus
TAGCTGTTGGGACTTTCACGATGGGAGCTGGTGGGCGTCCCTGAACACCAACCACTACTGGTTTCCCCAAGACTGACATATTGATAGTATTCTTCTTACACCAGTTCCAACAACCTTTCTGGGTAACAGCCTTTCCTGCCGTGGCATCTTCGCTGTGTTGAAGTTGCCAGCATTGAGCTCTCTTGTGTCCAGGTTTATTACAGTGCCAGAAAAGTCCCTCAAACTTCTCTGAAAGCTGCCCTTTTCTGGCCTTGAATCCTGATGACTGTAACAACCTTGGTACCTCTGTGCTGGACTTAACGTAGGATTCAAATTCAAGAGCTCTGGCCATTGCATCCTGTATAGTAGAGGGGTGTGCTTGCTTCACTTGTATCTTCAGTTGTGGGCTATCCAAGGCATCTACAAACTGATCCCTCAGCAACAGTTTGAGGACATCGGGTGGTGCAGTTGGGTATGCCTTGTGTACCATACTTTCCAAATCCTGTGTCAGCTCTTGCAGGCTCTCCCCTTTAGCACGGACTCTCGTCTTAAACCTAGCCCTATAGAGTTCTGACTGATTTTGGGTTCCATACTTGAGTTCTAGAGCAGCTACCAGTGCTCTATAGTTGTGGGAACAACATAAACTAATGGGGCACTCAATAGAGCGCGTACCTCTGCCACGCAGCGTTGATCATATTCGACTCTCAAAAAATAGGAAAATGTGTTGGTATGTCCGTCGTTGTCAACGGACACGGAACATTTTGATAGGAAAATGAGGAACCATATTCTACATATGTCCACCAAATTTCATCAAAATCCGATAATTTTTGACTGAGTTATAGAGCAAATATAGTAGGAAAAATCGACCCCATTTTAAGTTAGGGATTTTTTTTCGTGACTTTGCTGTGACCTTGACCTTTGACCGTAACACTCCAAAATGCTAATCACTTCTAAGTTGGGTCATAGTCCAAAGGTATACCAACTTTCATCCAAATCCATTCAGCCGTTTTCTAGAAACGTTGCTGATAAAAACACAAACAAACAAACACACACACAGGGGTGATAACATAACCTCCGCCCACTTTCGGTGGCGGAGGTAATACGTTTTTGTACTTATTAAACGCAACATTACAATAAAACTCACAAAATATATATGTCTTACGCGCTTCCAATCATGATTTATGACTATTTAAGTCTTAAATAGCTAAAAACACACAGTTAAAATATGATTATGTATTTGTTTTTCCAAACTGGCGAAGCATGATTATAATTAATTGTATTTGTCATAAGACACTAGTATTAGGCCTATTGTATCTTTTTCATACCACATTCTTTATCTAGTCCCTCAGGGATTTTCAAGAATTAGACAATTGTATAACATTATGTGGTGTGGTTGAAATACTGTTATTATACATTCTTCTAATTCTTGAAAACCCCTAAGGGACTACATAAATAATATACTATTAAAAATATAACTGGCTTAATACTAATGTCTTAAATATAAATGAGTGTGTGATTGACAAAATTTTCTAAGACTGTACGTTGGCACGAAAAGATAAATGATCGTATTTCATTTCTTATAACTTTATTATTATATTTTCTTTTTGTTATCAAATAAAATATGGACGTTAAGTATGAATAGACAGTAAAATTCACTCACCTTAGTTTGCTCTCCTGGCCGCTGCTATAGATCCTGTGATATAAAGTTATAGTACCTGATGCTGTTAGTTTAAACAACCTTTTGAATGTATTCATACTTTTACAACGACATATGGAGTGTGTTGTCGAGAGCATGTGCACACAACAATATATACATCTGGTGGTGTATTTTTGGATTACACAGTGGTAGAAGGTTATCAACATTGAGTAATAGTTTATATGTATCTACTCCAGTGATTTCTCTTCCTCTAAAGAAAAAATACATGATGATATGGTAGCTTTTGGGAAAATATAATTCGAAGGAGCTTCATGTTTTTTAGTTTTATGGTTCAGAGCTATGAAATTAATAAAACGACGTTTTAATGAATAATAGAAGGTAAATACTAATCCCTGTTTTCATTTTATGGCTTCTTCTGCTTCAAAGTAGCGGATCAAACGTATTTGAAGCGTTTACAATCCTGTTGTGGCAGTTTAACATATTTTATGATATTTAGTAAGTTTCTTTTAAATGTTAACATGCATCTATGTTATCATACGAAAATATTATCATTTTCTCGAGACTCTTAAATTATAAACCACAACTTCTTCTACCTTAGCATTGTTTACTCTTTCTTTATGAATATGGCAATTATTTCGGCTATATTTCTTTCCACTACGCAAGATTACTTTTACTTTCCATTAGTGTAGTAAATCTTACAATTCAGGTTGAAGTTAGATTAGTATTATTCAGGCCCGCCGACAGGGGGCCAACTACCCAGGGGTCAGGGCGAATGAAACCTGGTTATGCTGTAAAACCCGCAAAGCATCTTTACGCTATATCTTCATTTAATGATAAAAACCCATAGTTTTTGGCTTTTCTTTGCATGTAGATGCTTGATACATTAAGAACGACTGAAATAATAATTTGAGTAATAATTAGTATGCATTTGTTACTTTATAGATTTAATAGATATTTGTTGTTACTTTATTAACGTTTTTACGCTTATATTATGAGGTAAAAACGGCTGCTGCTATGATTTTGTCTGGTTTATGAGCTCTTTGCTGTCCTAATTTAGAATCTTTTTAATAAGCATTATTTAATCTAATAAATTATTTAGTACAGTAGTGCCATTAGTACAAAAAGTAGAGTTAAGAGGAATACATATTATTGTAGGATATATCTGGTTGGCTTCGAGCATAGAAGAAAAAAAATCCCGGTAAACGTGCAAACGTGTTTTCTTGTTATACATATTACATTTGCTTTATGTATGTAGAATTAATCTGGGTGGGCAAATCCCTCCCCCATTTCTCTCCTGTAGCGCCGCCACTGCTAATAAATAAAATTACTTTTTAGTAGTGGGACAAAATGGTGGAACAATTAGAGGCTTGTTGACAGGACCAGATTAAAGACTTGAGGGGTCCGGGAAGCCATTATGAGGGTGGGGAGGCCTCAAAATTGAACTCCATAAATAACTCAAATACAGTTAACTACTACTTGTAAACTACAGTTAGATCAATACTCAACACACACACATATACCTCTTCATCTACAGTATCTTGCTGGCTTTGGCAGCAGCGAAATCTTTATTTGTCCAACAGAAACAAATCATTCTGAACATGTCATTTCCAATCTAAAGCATCGCGAAGGCATTCAACCGTCTTGTTAGTTATTGTTTGTTTGTTTTTATTTCTACACAAAGCTACACGAGGGCTATCTGCGCTATCCGTCACTAATTTAGCAGTGAAAGACTAGAG
>NW_013666241.1:160664-167131 GCF_000517525.1 Limulus polyphemus
GAGTGCCCTAACCACCTGGCCTTTGTTAGTTATTGCTAATCTAAGCTTGTTTTTGATTATCGACATTTACTGAATGATTTCTCGCCACTGCGGTTATTACCATTAAGATTAGGTATATCAGAACGGCACTAGATACGTTGAGGAAAGGGTCACCCAGCTTCTCTTTCTCCAGGATTACCAAACGTTTTTGTTAAAAGGACGAGCAAATATTTATGAACGAACAAGGTGTAAGAGCACTTTAATAAAAACTTAACAAAATAATATGTTTATATGAAGCGAATAAAATTGTTGTTGTCATAGTGACAGAGTTAAAAATATATCTCTTTTAATGAAACATCTAGTTTTTGATTAATTATTTTATTCTTCTCAAGGGACGGTATAGTATAGGCCGGAAAAGAATACTCTGTACTAGTGTGGACGTAGATACCAACCTATCGGGATCTGCTGGGCGTTTCAATTATATCAAAGATTTTGAATTATTGTGTTTTAGTTAAAACATAAGTGTATTTAACATAAAGTATTTATGTTATTATTGTGTTTAATTTATTGTATTAATTCAGCACAACATAAAATATTCATCAGTTTAATTTTATTCAATTGCTTTAACTGGTGATAAGTCGTCGGATTTACAACGCTAAAATTATGGGTTCGATTCCTCTCGGCGTACATAGCAGATAGTTCGTTGTGGCTTTGCTATAAAAAAAAACCACACACACATATGCTTTAACTGGTTTTAAAAACAATTTATTAGCTTTAAAACCTTAAATTCCATGTAAAAGATAAGCAATAATGATTCAGAAAGCGATAAAGGCAAATAATTAAAAAACAGAATTAATTGAACTAGGAGGAATGAAACAAGTATCAAATTAATCAGTAGTGAAAATTGATTAATAATTGTTTACAAAATGAATGAAGGGGTAAGAACATATAAGTCCCGTGCAACAAAATTGAAAGCAGCATTTAACAGACCTATTTAATAGGATAACTACGATAGTTATGTATTTAGATCGAGAAATTAATATCCTTTGCTGAACTGATGATAAGTTAAATTATTCCAAAAACGTAAATTTTCAAAGCTCATAAATATCAAAGCAAGTCATTATCATTTGAGTCTTGAAATCCAGAATGAGCAATTACAGATGTTCTCAAAGGAATGATTTAATACAATTACTCAAAACCTAAACGTATTAAGTAGTATTCTACAATGGTGGACTGTGCTTCTGACGTTAGTCACCAAAAGTAGCTGTCGTTGGTTTTAAAAAATGATAAATATCGACGGAAGGTATTCATGTTCAGGGAATCAGGGGTCATTTTTAAATAGTTTGTGAAACGTAGAGTACGATTCGAAGATTGCTGAGATCAGGGATATGATAACAGAGCAGATATGGGAGGTCAACACAAAGGTGTGTAGTGTTAAAACTAAAACAAAATGTGGTTCTCATTCTGTAAGCCCTGTTCTGTGCGATGCTGAAAGTTCTTGTTATCGGTCAAAACTTTTTTTTTCACTTTTCTGCAAAGGATGTATACTATTTATACGGTATTAACTAGTAAATGGGCTGTTTTGAAATCATTTGTGAGTATCGCTTCCACGTCTCTTTTCGACGCTTGATGGTTTTGATGGTAATGTAAAATCGAACTTGTAAAAATGTTGTACAGAGTGTATTTTTAGCGCAAAGCTCACAATGGGATATCTGCGCTTCGCCTGCCGCGGGTAATCGAACTCTGGATTTTAGCGTCAGTAAACTTACCGCTGTCCCAACTGGAGATTGTGAAGGTGGTAAGATAACAAACGAAAGTTATACTGACATAATTAATTAAATAGGAGGAAATTACAGTGGGTAATACAGTCAGCTTTGAAGCTGGTTTATTAGCAGATGAATCAGCATCATAGAGATTTCTAATTTATTTAGTAGTTTGGTATCATGTGCTTGTACAAGTAAATCTAGTCAGCAAGTAAATGCAGAGCTCAACTATGAGAATTTATATTGCTAGTAACTTAGTCAATGGTAAACAGCAAGCCATTTTTCATTATAGAGAAAATGGTTTTGAACGTACCATAACATACAGAACTGGTATACGAATCATCAGTTGATCTAGAATTACTGGAGACTCGTGTCAGACGAATCAAGCACCTTACCAGGTACAAAAATGAAGAACCAATCATTACCATATAACAGTGTTTCAAATCTGATTACTTTTTTAGACTATGTGAGGTAGATTTCATTTGCTCCGTGACTATGCCAATTTTTGGATTCTGTTTGACGTTAAAACAATGAGAACATAATGAACTAGTAAAATGATGGAGCTAAGCCAGGTGTTGATGGAAATTATTTAATATTTGAACTTAAAGTCTAGCTACAATTCTATCAGACGCTCTTGAAACACTGAACTTTATTTACAAAAAATGATTTACCGCCAGTATATCCCAATGTGTGCATTGTTCTCAGGACGCTTATATACAGCTCCAGTGACTGTGGTTACTGCTGAAAGGACTTCTTCAAAGCTGAAATTAATTAAAATCTATCTGAGATAATCCCAGGAGCATCACACAGGGTTGGATACGCTAATCCCAGGAGCACCACACAGGGTTGGATACGCTAATTCCAGGAGCATCACACAGGGTTGGATACGCTAATCCCAGGAGCACCACACAGGGTTGGATACGCTAATTCCAGGAGCATCACACGGGTTGGATACGCTAATTCCAGGAGCATCACACAGGGTTGGATACGCTTTCCGTGGAATGAGATAATCCCAGGAGCATCACACAGGGTTGGATACGCTAATCCTAGGATCATCACACAGGGTTGGATACGCTAATCCCAGGAGCATCACACAGGGTTGGATACGCTTTCCATGGAAAAGGATGTTGTGAGAAGACTTGATTTCCAAAACGTTGTCGAAGAATTTGTAAAAAAAAGCAACCAAAAAGTAAATTGTCACTCTTCAATAACTATACGAAAGCATGTACGTGCAAAGTTTTGTTTATACGCAGCTAAGACAAATTTTCCACAAATTTATGTGTTGAAATGGCCTTTAGATTAAATACCTTTCAGTTGCAATACCTATGAATAATACAAGCAAACTGCTTAAAAAGGACGTTTTAAAACATCTACAAAGTAAAATATTAGATAATCGTTTTGTTCAACTGACGTTCATCTGGTCTTTTAACTTTTAAATCCATATATGCTCTCATTTATAGAATTCTAACATATTATTTTTAACTGTTATTACACACGTTTTCAGGAGAGGGGAAGTACGATATTAGAATTCCAACTATAATTCTTTACAACCCGCTATTTACAATCCTCTTTAACTGAATTTTAAACGTGTTCATCATGTCTTCCAGTTCATGACACCTAAAATCTTATATGTAGCACTGGATGAATCAGTTAAAAATTTTGATCTTAAAATGTGTAAAAACCAAGATAAGAAATTAAGCTTTTTTTTGTTGAATATCTATATTTAGTGTTTGCTGGAACTTTTCGGAATGCCTTTTTCATACAAGCATGTTAGCTCTTACAGTCAACAATAATAATTAAAATAATAGACAATTGAAAATCTGATATTTAATACTACTACTACTACCTTTTCTTCGGTTTTAGCTTGGCCTTGTGGTTTGGGCACTCGACTCACACTTTGCAGGTCTAGGGATCGCCTTCCTTTACCGAATATGTTCCCCTTTTAATAGTGGGGACATTTCAAAATTACAGTCAATCCCACTTTTCACTATTAAAGATTAGTCCAAGAGTTACTGGTGGGCGATATTGATTAGCTGATTTCTCATTAGTCTATCTCTCCGAAATTAGGGACGGCTAGCACAGATACAACTTGAGTAACTAACCTGTGTGAGAATAAAATAAAAACAAAATACTTTTCTTCGAATATCATCACAATTATATCGTATCGACAGATAGAAATTCATCAAGAAAATTCATATCTCAAAAGTATAGTTGAAATCCAATTACTGCAATGACTTTTATCTTTTATTGGAAATTGTAACGAGCCACTTAAGAATGAAATGTTAGAGATATATGTAATCAAACTTATCATGACAATTGTTACATGAAAAGTTTTTACGTCATTGGTATTTTACCTGCTGTTTAGTATGCTTTGTTTGTTTATTTTAGAGCAAATCAAACTTCGAATTTTAGCATTATAGTTCGTAAACTTACCGCTGTTCCATCGGGGGACGTTTAGTATGCAAAATTTTTAAGGGAAGTATTACGTATTAGAATTTCAAATAGCCTGCAATTGAGTTCACTGATAATTTAAATTTAATAGTTAAATTGTACTTTGGATTTAGCAGGTAAGTAAAAGCCAATATATAGTCAGTTTATGATATTTGCCAACAAGATTGATACAAACAATTTTCTTTTTTTTAATACAAATATATTTTAATACAAACAATAATACACTTCACAATAACAGTTATTACAAACTCTGATGTATGTACAAAAATTTTACAAACTTACAAGCAATATAAAGTCTTCTTTCTAGTCTGGAATTTCCTTGATATCTTATGGAGGGTTCACGATGAGCGAGTTAATTACGAGTTGATGTAGGTACAATTCGTTTAACGGGGAGCTAACTAGCTTTGTTCTTTGTTATCCACCAGCCACACACGGCCGAGTTTTCCACCGTGAAGTTATATAATGTTTTCGTAAAAAATACTAATGTCCGATGAGAATCCATTGAAGTTAAATCATTTGTAATGTTCGAACTTTGTAAATGCTCCTGGTCAAATATCTAAAGTTTTCCGATTGATAAGCATTATAACAATCACAGTTATAGCTTCTGAAGTTTATAGCACACTGACAATAATGGATACTGTTTTTAGGCGCATCGCGTTGGTTATATTTATAAGCATGTGGAGAATTTCTCGAAAATTCAGATTATGTAACAGTAAAAAGCTACACTGGCGTTTATGTACACACATATATTGTTGATTCTTACACTCCAGAATCTTCCACAACTTTAGAGAATAGGCGGGAGTTTCACAATACAAATTTAGCACCATAAGCTATGCATATTTCTAAATATAAACTTAATCTAAACAAACGTTGATACTCAAATAAATATATAACAATAAATCCGTCACAGAAGTTATTACACAAATTTAAGAAGAATTACACTGATCCAGTTATTTATCATGTTTAAACTAGGGCGCTGGTTTGGCCCTGTGGTAGAGCTCTGAATTTTGGGCTCGAATCCATGTGATACCACAAAATATTCCTCGTACTTTAAGTTGTTCTATGTTATAAGAATGACAGTCAATCCTTTAAATTAACATGGATTAC
This sequence comes from Limulus polyphemus, assembly GCF_000517525.1. Taxonomy (NCBI): domain Eukaryota; kingdom Metazoa; phylum Arthropoda; class Merostomata; order Xiphosura; family Limulidae; genus Limulus; species Limulus polyphemus. Next base: position 165,965 of record NW_013666241.1, read on the forward strand.
TGGTGGTATGGTACTTCTGATTGGCTGCCTTCCTTCTGGTCAGTAGTTCAAAATTGGGGACGGCGGCAGATAGCCTCACTAGCTTTGCCATAAATACAAATATGCATTCGATATAAATGAGCCACTGTCAGCTACTTCATTGGAAATTGGTTGGTTAATACACAACTAGAAAGTTAAACCGTATTTGAAAATTACAATAGACATGAAATATCAACAGCATAACTTTATATACCAAAAATCTACACAGTCCAAAACTGTGTAGCAAACCTAAGGAGGCTAGCTTCTACAAATTATAGGCAGGGCGTGGCCTAATGGTTAGTAGTAGGTGCGTTATAGGCGTAACAGTCAAAATCCAACTAGCTGACCAGGAAAACGTAGCTGAAAAATAGTCAAGTCAATTCAGCAAGATCTTGAAGGTGTGGCGGCAAACCTCATATTGAGACCAGTGGTATTCTAGCTTCTAATATACATGTTAAATGAACTTTATTTACAAAGCTTAATTCAAACATATCAATATGATGAATTAGTCAAACAAAGGGTACCAACGATCTCGCATACTGGCAAAATCACTGACTAGAATTTTAAGATCACACGATATTTCAGCTGTCTTTCGTCTCTCGTAGGTCACCCGATATAGGATGTTTCTTTCTTTAAAACCGAGAAGAATATTTTATTGGCAACTTTGGTGACCGATAAAGTAAAGACGCTCTTAATATGCTACGGTAAGTGAATGCAACTTAGTAAGTACTATGAGAATGTCACAGTCCTCTACAGCTGATAATATTGAATTGAGATAGGATTTTGACACACAGGTTTGAGGTTTCAAAATGACTTCATCAATGCGGGTACTGTAATGTTTCGAAAAATATTCAATTTTGTCGACATCCACGAACTAGGTGGTTCGGTATCAAATGCTTTTGTAGATTATATAAGTTTTTAATTATCCATAAACCGTCTATCGAATTCAATGCTGGTTGGCTCATCATTGTTTCGTTGTCCAGTACTCATGCTGAGTAAATAGTTACCTAGAAACTTCGACACTTTCTTGCTGGTCTTAAATGGATAGATGTGGAATTGCAACGGTTAAAAATCATCTTTCAGCAAAGCTTTTTGCATTATCTAATGTATTGTTACGACAGCGGAAGTCACGCGATGCTAGGAGCATGC
>NW_013666241.1:167293-174267 GCF_000517525.1 Limulus polyphemus
TTTGTTCGAGGCGCCCTCTTTTTTAGTATATAAGCCTGCTGAGAAAAACCAGTGGGACTGCATAGATTGAAGAGATATAGATAGATCGAAGAGATAGATAATTAAAGTAAAGTGTGTGAATCGCTGTGATTTATGGCATGTGTTATAAAGGTTATTAAGTTTAAAGTGACTCTGGAAATTCTGTGTATTAGGTTGTATCGAAAAGAATAAACTAGTTTTAATTAAGAAAAGACTTGTATCGCTGAAGTTCCTCCGAAAGAATTTATACCGGAAATTAACAAACAAGCAGATACTCAACAGTATTTTTGCATTCCACTTCGGATATTGCTCATTTCCGGCAGTTTTAATCAAATTTGATGCCAGCAGCAACACAATATCACTTCCTTGCAGTTTCTCGGAGAGTTCATTCATTGTACTAAGAATCTTTTCGAGCATATGATGATAGAAAATGAACTAGGAATATTCCGGTCTTGTCTTCAAATCGGTAGTTTCGTTGGAGCTGTCTTTTTGCATTGAGGTAATTATTTGTAGTTAGATGCATCATTTGGTGGGAAGAAGGCTAACGCTCTCAATCTCGAGAAGGGGTTTTAAATGGCAGTATGCCAATTTCAGTGAGACTTTTCTTGTCCAACCATAGCATGGTGAGGTCAATCTACTTAGCTCTCCCTCAAGCCTTTTGTAAAATGATAGTCTAACTTGTAGTACAACCAGCCAGAGTAGCTCCATACTGGAAAACGATTTTGTTCATTCATTTGGTGGAAAACGAAGTCTAATAATAAAAAGTATAGCCACAGCGACAATTATAAACATCTTTAATAGTTGAACATTTCGGAATTATACATATTCCGTCATCAGAAAATCTATGAGAATAATAAATAGAAAAATCTTCAAGACAGCCAGTACTGTATTGAGGGTTATTTGTTCTTTGTTGTTGTTGATTGTTTTGTACCAATACAACTATCAGGTAGAAGATGTTTACTCTAGCTGAATGACAGTCTGATTTAATTGCTTCTGTGTCTGGAGAAATAGGTCATATCTGTGTTTACAATAAAGTTGTACAACACCTACACTACATCAAAAAACTCCGAAAGATCTGCATGTCTAACATGATGTTGACGAAGACCACACTCAGTATGTGAGCAAGACAATGAAAATATACAGTATAAAGTTTTATTCTCCTTTATTGTTACCCGTCTACTCATTACACTTGTAGTATTGTAGCCCTGCCCCACACAGAAGTAGAAACAATTCAATCGCATACTTTAAACTTTATCGTCAATGAAATGTCCTATGAAATCAACGCATATGGTATGTGCCAATAGTAGCTTCCTTCTTCGATAGATCTTTCGTCTCATAAAATAAAATTGCAAATAATTTTGCTTTTGAAATTTAGAAATGACCGTCTTTTCTATTCACTCATCAAATAAGTAAATAAGGTCTATTTGGTAATTACGTAATAAATAATGTTCATACTAGCGTTTGATTCAAGATTTTCATCGTCTCCGAAAACACGTCTCAGAGATTTATCTGATTCATTGTGGTTTCAGAAAGACAGCCCTTATCAAACAAGAAAATGTGTTGCTTTAAGAAGAGATTTAACGCGAACTCCGCTTTCTTGCACTTCTACTTACTTTGTTGTAGATATCTGTGATGTTGTACTGATGTTCTTTCACTTGAATATGTGGAGCGATCCTCTGTTCATGCAGTGATCGAGCTCTTATGTGATGGTTACTATTCGCCATGCTATCTGTAAAAAACATGTATATCTTTCCACTTTGAAAAGCCCTTCCCAATACATGTTCTGCTTCTTTATTACTTTTTTTTATTAATGTCCTAAAAACGATTGTACTTCGTACAAATTCGGCGTGAATGTATGTTCATTATTGCCAACAGGACAAAACTTCAGCTTTTAGATTTTCTTAGCGCACTCTGATAATTTTGGTTTCAATGAAGTTTGTTAGAACCTTCACGATGGTGGCTAATTCTTGTGAGGTTGTTTTGAAAGACGCGCTCGCTTCTTCTTGGCTCATCAGCAAAACCTCAATGACATCTTTACTCTCACATTTAATTTTTTTTCGACTTTTGCCTCCCAGTGGCTCAGCAATAAGTCTGAGGAATCACACTGCTAAAAATAGGATTATGGTATCCATGATGGGCACAGCACAGATAACCAACTGTGTAGCTTTGTGCTTAACAACAAACAAACAAAACCTTTTGGTTTTTATTGTGAACAAAATTTTCTAGAGTACTTTGAATCCCTGTCATTTTCATGGAAGCCATTTTAAAGCAGGAAATGATTTATTTTACGTAACTACAACAACAGCAAATTTGAATCTGTATCTAGCTTATACACTGAATTCTTACTGATGACACTATGGATTCATACTCATTTACATAAATACATAAGCAATAGCCAATGTTAACCAACACTTGCGTAACGGACAATTTATCAAGTTAACACTCTAGCAACAAGGGATGAACGAAACTGATATAGTTTCATCAATCAAAGAGTGTAATACATTAATATAATTTTGTTCTTTGCCTGAAGTGGGTCTAAAGCCGAAACATTGCAAAATAAATACATTTAGTAAGAGTGTTGACAGCATTTTTATCTACTTCTTTTCGTTGTTTAAATCTATTGATAAACTTATGTACCCGACTTCCTCATATTTTGAACTAACTCTTGTCCAAGCATTTTTTAAATTAATATTGTGGGGGATAGACGAGCACACAACTGTGAAAATGCTTCAGAAATATGATTTTATTGTAGTTTGTGTTGTATTCTGCGCAAAGCTACACGAGAGTTATCTGCGCTAGCCGTCTCTAATTTAGCAGTGAAAGACAAGAGGGCTACTCTTTTACCAACGAATGGTGGGATTGACGGTACATTATAACGCCCCCACGGCTGAAAGGGCGAGCATGTTTGATGGGACGGGGATCTGAACTCACGACTCTCAGATTGCGAGTCGAGCGCCCTAGCCACCTGGCCAATTTTATTATAATGAAAATCCAAACTTTTATTTTAATTCTAAAGGCATGGTATTTGAATAATAACTTGTTCTAGCCAACCCATGTTTGGTGTGTGTGTATATATATTTAGAACATGACCTCTCTTCATACGCATTTGGATGATCTTGACCTTTTTCACAAAGTTAAAGACTCAAAAACGTTTTTTTTTTATAAGGTCATCACTTGTCGGTATGATTTATCAGCAAGAAGTTACGCTAGTTTATCATTTATGGTGAACAATCAATATGAACTTTTTTTGGACATTAGTAATGATAATATGAAAGTATTTGACATTTGTAACAAACAAAGTAAACTAAAAATTCAGCATTTTAATCAGCAAAACAGCAATTTTCAACAACTCCTGCTATTTTGTTTCTTTAGATGATCAGCTTTCTTCTTGCCATCATAGATGTGTGGTGATGTTTTTTTTTTTATAGCAAAACCACATTAGGCTATCCATTGTGTCCACTGAGGGGAATCGATCCCTTGATTTTAGCGTTGTAAATCCGAAGATTTAACGCTGTTCCACCGGAAGACACCATTATAGGTAAGAACATTCAAGTGTCCAAGAGTGATAAGTTAGGTTTTTCTTCCTAAAACATCACTTAAGAAGTGTCTAAGTGCAAAAATATTACTTGACCTCACTTCAGAGGTTAGTATTCTTTGACCTGAGGCCATTTGCTCTGATATGTCAATTCGTATAACCCTTTTATGATGAAACACACTGTCTAAAACTATACTCTTTGTGACAAAAAAAAAAGGATTAAACTAGATTTGCATATCATTTATAGCTCGTTAGTACAATTTTTACATCTTTCCAGAGGCCATTGATCTTTGACCTTTTATAGATGACCTTCTTAGAATTCTCAATGGACCCAAGTATATATGTTCAATTTTATCAGGATCTTATAGCAATTGGAGACATTATTTTATGTTTGATCTTTTTGCCAAATATTATTAACCTTTTGACCTGAAGTTGTTGACTTCATCACTTGATCAAAGGTCGAAGCTTTCACATTCCAAAACTTTATATTTAATGGCGATATCTATAAAAGTAATGATTTTATATATTCCAAGTTTGTTTTTCGATCTTGCTCTTTCCTATTTCTGTGGTCTGGTCGCAGAAATTAATTAGCTTTGTAAAGCAAATTAGCCATAAAAATTGCTGATCAACTGACCATAAAGTTTGAAATATCTTAAGAACAAGAAAAATAATTTAAATTCGGTAAAAAGCTTTAAATTTCTCTTACTTAATTTGTCTGTTCTTAGTTTGAGCACAAAACTACACAAAGGGCTATCTGGTCTCTTCCCACCACAGGTATCGAAATCCGGTTTCTAACATCGTAAGTCCGCAGTCATGCCACTGGAAGGCTGTTGCTCAGATCGATCTATCAGTAAAGGAAATTTATTTGTTTGAACCATTTTTATTTTTGTGCCTAATTTATTGTCACTTACTGTACGTAACTTTACTGTCAAGCTGTTTCCCTTTTGATTTGGGTGTTTGCAATTTACTGTTTTGTATTTTGTAAATTTTGAAATGTTTCGTTCCGCATTCTTTGAGAAGTAAAAACTTTCTTACTTTTTATGTACATTAGTTAAAAGTTTCTGTTTACATTTATTTTTTCGATTTCATATAAGTACTGAGGTAGCGCTATATTATCCATTTTGTTTTATTTGATCAGTGAATACGTGGAAAGTTTCGACTTGTTAACCAAGTGTAGCTTACAATTACATTACGGTGAAAATAAAGTCAGTATATTTTTATGATTCATTGTTTATGTCAAGTGTCAAAGTAGATGGTAGATGTAAATAAAAGAGATACCGGACACGAATTTTTTGTTAATTGATTGTAATTTGTAGTACTAGTACTATAAATTGTAATACTAATAGTAATAGTCTACTGTCTAGTAGGGTCTTATATAAATTTGAAAACAGTTGCGTGTTTAATTGTTTTCGGAATAGTCATGTCTGGCTATATGCTAATTTGCTGTATGGCCATATACGTATGCTTGGTATTTATTGCTTTGGCGTTAAGGAAAACAGACACAAATTAAATGCTCAGGGGCTGTATGTAGGTAGTTTGCTCTCTAAATTTCTGGGTCTAACCTATGATTCAAAGCTAAACTGTATTAAACGTATAAATGAAGTTAGAAATAAAACATGGCAAAGAGTTAACTCACTGTATGTATTATGGTCACCTAATACTAGGCAAACACAAACCAATAGATACATGTACTATTAGTTTTAAAAGGGTTATTATGTGTCAAAATATAATTATATATGAATACAAACTATAGAACTGCTTATGAGAAAAATACTGCATTCAAGCAAGTATAGGAATATAGTGAAGTGCAACAAAGGATAAATTCTGCTTTTCCATTCATAGACATAGCCAGAAAAAAGGCTATTTGTGTGTGTGGAAAGCTACAAACACTTGTATTGTGCATGCTGTGGCTACATGAATCTGAAAACAGCATTTTAGTAACTAATGGTAATAATTGTTTCAAATATCTTCAAACCATACCAAGGAGGGAGGAAGAAGTCCAATGAGCAGGCCTTATGACCAAAAGTTTACATGACCATGATCATATGGTTTTTGCCTTTCTCATGCCTTTGACTCTTTGGTTCACACTGGAGTATTTTTTAAAGACATTTAAAAGGTTGAAGCCTTTTACATTCATATTGTGACAATCTTATTCCATATCCATGCACAACTAGGTCATTGAATAGTCTTGATTAGCTCAGTAATGACAAACAATGAGTAATCCTGGGAACTGTTTATTAACACGTAAGGACAAATTACACAAGACAGTTCATAAATATGGGACAAGTTGCATTCACATGCTGAACAGTAAATCCAATCAAACACCAATTATTAAAACATACATTGCCTGCAGAGGTCCTACAAAAGTACCACAGAGTAATCAGAAAGTACTGCAAACTAAACAATAAACTAAATAAATAAGACAAAATGTAAAATTTGAGCAAATATACTTTAATGTCTTGCAGTGAAGTACTTTACAGTACGAAAACATTTTAATATGAGGATAAGAAAAGATAATTTCACTAATGTTTTTAAATATATTTATAAAACAGATAATGGAAATAAATACAATAATAAACTTATTGGATAACATAAAATATTAGCAAAAGACTCAACAAAAGATACTGTGATGAATTGATAAACAGCTTAATCTTTGTTGTAATGATCCATTTTGATGGTTTTTGCAAATAAAATTACAATGTAGTTGTGGCCAAAAATATTTGATCCTATTGCATATGTATGTGATATATTGTGATCAGTTTGTACACTGTAGTTCCAAAACTACACCCAGTACTTCCAGTATGTGTGGTACATATAATTTAAACCACAAATTCTGTTTGCATTTTTACCATTTCTAATCAATCATCAGAAGGACTTAGGGCTTTAACAAAACACTTAAATTATTTTTCTACAGTTCCAGTCCTTCTCTCTCTCTCTTTCACAAGAAGTTCTTCCTAAGTGTCCATATCTCGTTTATAATTTGACACTTTTCATTGTTAAAAGTCATTTTTCATTTTGCGGCTAAGATTGTCAAGGTCATTTTGGGTAAGAAACATTCTCAACAGAATAATCTCTTTCCAGCATTATAATAAGTTTCTATATTGTTTGGTACTAATATGTAATTTTGTTCATTGAGTTATCATTTATTTACACTTTTTTTATTTTGTTTATTATTAAGATTTAAGTTTTGTGATAACTGTGTATTTGTTGGATTTTGATAAAAATAAAGGCTTTATGACAGACATTAGAAAAATAATTATAAGAAGAAGTAGGAGGACATTGAACTTACTGACCTCTTTTTCCTCAATTTAGAACAACCACTAAGATCACCAAACTCAAGGTACAGATACATGTAAATATAGCCACTTATATCCATATATATATATATATATATATATATACCTATCCAACAAAGTTTGAT
>NW_013666241.1:175220-194286 GCF_000517525.1 Limulus polyphemus
AAGGTACAGATACATGTAAATATAGCCACTTATATATATATATATATATATATATATATATATACCTATCCAACAAAGTTTGAACACATTACAGCAGAAAGTCCATAAACAAATCATTTCACAAGTTTGTAATTCTGACAGAGAAAAATTAAAATGATTTTGTCAAAAACATCTAGAACTTAAAAACTGTTTGTATAATGTGTACATGTAATAATTAAGTTTTTACTTTTATTTCTATTATTTAACTCTTTAAACCCATAATGTTTTGCATGTTCTGCAGGAATTATTTTTTTGATGTCCTAATAGTTATAACCATACCTTATAAAATTTTAGTTTTCTTAATTTTGTTTTTCCCTTCAGTATCAGGGGTATGCACATGAAGCATTGTTGAGTAAATAACCTCAAACCTCTTCCTGTTGAACATTGGGTGATAGAAAGATGTGTAGAGAGACTGGTGGATTGTGAAGTAGTTTTGAATTCTAGGTCATTTGTTGATGCCCATTGGTGTTGTCATTGCAAGAAACTTCAGTAGTTTATAGTGGGTAAAGGGAGTCCAGTTGAAATACCTTGACTGTATCTGAGCAGGCACTTTCTTTGCAACTTGTGCTTTGGCGTACTTGTTGATAGCAGTTATGAGAGTGTTACTTACCTTTTCTGTAAACAGACTTCTGAAACAGTTGAGGCGTGTTGAGTTTATCATTGATGTCAGCATGTACACCAGAATCATTCCTGTTCTTTGGCAATAACTCAAAGTCGTCACTTGTGGTTGACCTATCTTGCAGATGTACCTCAGCACAATCATTATCTCTGGCTCTGGTAGTGAATGTAGATGTAGGAGGTGGATCAGGTTTAGCTGGCGCTCGCTTTTGTGGCTTTTTTGTACCACTAGGCCCTAGTTGGAGCAATGTCCCCCTTTGATGAGCTGATTGAGAAGCACTGGAACTGGGTCTCAATAACTGTTTTGAGTTGCTTTCATTCACAAAGTCTCTTCTAAAGTCAGATTTAAGATAAGAATCACCATTGTAATTATTCTCTCCTTCATCTAACTGATTGAACAGACTCATTGCTCGCTCAACAGCAAAATGTTTTGGTAGCCTCTTTCTGCTCATCATCTTTGTTTTACAACTGATTTAAACAAATTTTTAGACATCACAAGAAAACACTGAAAAAATTGGTCTCACAATTTTTTGATCTGAAATGTATTTCTCAACAAACGACAATGCTTCATGGAACTTCTGGTCTATTTATAAAAGGTGGATCATAACATAGTTTGGATTAGTTTTCAGTCAAAGAGACATAACTGTTATCAGACATTGTCACCATCCGATGGATAAATCAGGATAGTTGGCCAGATGCTGGCAGTGTCTGCTTGGTTTTAAAGAGTTAAACACTAAATGTAAACATTCATTTTCAATATATAGGTTATTCAAGCTCTAACTCCAATGTACTTTAAATCTCAAGCATGTAGGCAACAAGGAACCATTTGGTCCTTCAAGGCTTTCCTTGCACACCCATCCTTGAGAAAAGTAAATGTAAATCCATCCTTCATTTTTTTGTGGAAATTAATATTTCCCCTCTTTAAACTGCTATAAATTGCTAACTTACACCACTGCTGACAGGGGTAGTACTACTAGAGGCATTATTCTATTACATAAAAATTATAAAATAGACACCAAATTTTGTAGTTGAGCATGAAATCATTTCCATATTTGCCATCTTAACTTTCTGTCTCTCTCTGTTTATATATACCTATATACATAAGCAGAGCTGCCATATTTTCTGGATTCTTTAACCTCTTACTCCAGATGACAAGGAAATTCTCCTGTACCATGAGACATATATTCTACGTATTTGTTTATTGTAAAAATCACTACAAAATTTTTTAATATGATAAAATGTTGTATTTTTATTGATAATCCTGTTCAACGAATTTTGAAAGTGAGGTGTTTATTTCATTACAGTTTTATATATAGTGGAAATAATTGCATGACATACCATCATTTTACAGTTTACATACATTTCTCAAAATTTGTATGGGGAAGCATGCCTTCAGCACTTGGATCTTTGGTTTAAACACAGGAATATCTCTCTTTGCTGTCTGTAACTTCACAGTTTGGTATCAAATCATGAAACAACGTTGAAATTAGGGTTATAAGCAGAATCTCACTAAAGGTTTTCTAAAATAACAATATCTTGTTTCCCCTCCCAAAAAAAGAAAAGTTTAATAATTAAAGTAATTTGATGGGCCAAAGACTATTTTATCTCTTGGGAAAAACCAGCGGCTGGAAATAAAATCACAGGGAAAAAGTCACAAATTTTGTAATACCCAAAAACAATGTAAATTAATACAACAAAAACATTTTTAAGTTATTTATTTATTGCATGATATGTAACATTATATGAAGAGAGGCATACATGAGGTCAGTTATCACATGAATAAGTGGAATAATTCAGTAATTTAACTTCTATGAACTCAAAAGATTATAAACATAAATTTTCAAATTTTGAATTTTTTTTTCCTACATTTGGAAAAATCATCCTGTCTGTGAGATATGTTGCTATTATTTCATATAATACAGCTAGTGATGTGCTTGTTTTTGTGGTAATTCCACATTGATACTAGTTCATTAAAATTTAATAAAACACACTCAGTTTAATGAATTGTGTGGTGTCTGTTTATGTATAAAATTGTATAGTATAAACGTTATTTCATAAGCTTATGAAGCTGGAAATCAGTGCTAAAACCACTGTATTTTCTGTATCTTCTGTATACCACTTTAACTTGTATTAACACAGGCTTTTTGGTGTTTTTTTTTGGGGGGGGGGGGGGCTAGCTGTATATTTTTATCTTCAAACTACCAACTTGTTTGTTTGCTGCTCAACAAACCAAAACCATTAAAAAATAAAGTCATTACTGTATTAATAAAAGGTGATAATTATTTTTGTTTTGATATTTAGTCCATCTGAAGATACTTTTACATAGACATTTTTGTACTTTACATTTTATGTACAGTATTTGTTTAATGGTGAGAGTGGTAGGATTAGGGGACTAATATTTGGTAGGGTAGAAATCATCTGCAAATTAAGCAATTTTATTTTTGAATACGGTGGTCAACATTTGGAATAGATTACCTTCAGATGTGGTAGATGCAACAGGATTGAGAGAGTTCAAGAGTGATTTTGATGAATAAGTCAGGGCTGGATATAGGCAGATGGGTGTTTGATGAAATGAATGGGACAACCGTGATGGGCCAAAAGACTTCTTGTTGTCCCTCATTCAAGTTTTTTGTTAATTTTATCATACACTCAAATATACAGCGAGAGAAAAGTTTTGATACAACAATCAGTTTCTACATAGAAGAACAAATACATTATTAAAGATGGTTGCTTATTTTTACTGTGGAAATGAGGCAATATACCAACAGTTGGAGGTTGATGTATAAAAGAGACCTGTTACTTTAATTTATTTAAGTTTTTATAATTAGCAGTGCTTTGATCAGAAGTTCTTATTAGTATAGCGATGAGAAACATATGTACAGGTACATATATGTCGACTGGAAGTTGTTGTTTTTTTGAGGAATTTTGATAATGCAAATACATTTAGATTTCAGTAACTTCCTGAAGTCAAACTGATTCACATGTAAATTCCTAGTTCCTCCATGATCAATCTCTAGTCATCAGAGTTTATCCATTGTCTGAGAGTCTTTAAAAGATATTCATTTCAGTCCCTGTCCCCTTAGTAAAATTTTAAATATTTTATAATAAGTCCAAACAAATATAGAATTTTATGCTCTTAAGATTTCAAACTTTAAAAAAATAACATCCTCCACAAAACATGCTTTAAAACGTTTTTTCTCTATAATTTTAAATATAGTGGACATGTTATAAATATCAGTATGTGTCTCAGGTATAAAAGCATTAGTTATGTTTAATTTGTTTTTAAATTAAGCTTTGAAAATTTATTCAAGAATACAGTAATACATTCTACAGTTACCCTCATCAACTTTAGTCTTTGTGGTTGGGCTGTACAGTTTATATAACACTATTGAATAGATAAGTTTATCATTAGAATTTTACATTTTAAATTATTTAAAAAATATCATTATGAAAGGTATTGAAGTGTGTACAATTTTATTTATTTTAGCCAATAATTAATTATGTGGTATTTGGAAACATAAGGTCTCTGGTCATGAGATCACACATAACATTTATTTTAACAATAAAATAGCATGTAAAGTATTCGATGTGAGTCTTTCTTGTTTAATTCTATGATGGTAATTGGGCCAACAGCTAGTGTTTATGTGATCGCTAAGTAAGGTATACTATATTATTTATATATTGTTTTATTTTCTATTATTATACTTTTATTATAGAGATTTCTTTGCATTGTTAGCTTAATGTATGTATTTAGTACTAACCTAAATTTTCTAAGCTTACTGAATCTTGTGATTATTGGGATTACACCCAAAAATACTGTTGACAGTGAAGGTACCCAACTGATGAAACAAGGCATTCTAGTATTTATAAATAGGAACATAAGAAAAGTATACTTAATTAGCCATACTGATTGCCAGGTTTATTTCTAGCTTTGCTTTAAGTACATAGCTTGCTCTGATTGGAAGTTAATATTGATTAATTATTATTTTTACATTATGATAAATCAAAATCCAAGCTATTTAACACTAGTGCCTCTATTAATTCAGAAGGCACGTGTACAGGTAATAGTCTCACTTAACATTCAAAGACAACAATAAACCTTTTAACTCATCTACGTTATCCTATCTGCTAAACTAACTAAACACTAAAAGACTCAAAGCCAGCCATTATCATACAAATAGTTATCAAGTTCTTCCTTAAATTTACTGCATCTACCACGTTTGAAGACAAATCATCCCAAAGGCCAACACCTTGTTAGGATAATATTGCTATCTTAGCTGAAGATGGCTCTTACTCTGATAAAATTAATATTCGTGTACCCAAGCCTTATCAGTCTCACTATTTATTACAAAAAAGATGATACATCAACACTATTAATTCCCTTAACAATCTTAAACACCTTAATCAGATCTCTTCTAACTCTTCTCTTTTTTTCCAGAGAGAATAATTTCACAGATCTTAACCTATCCTTGTATGATAACCTTTTAATCTCACATATCATGATGTAGCACTCTTCTGAACCCTTTACAAAAATGTAATGCCCTTTCTAATGTAAGGAGCTCAAGACTGAACAAAGTACTACAAATGTGGCTTAACCCATAAACTATACAATGACGTTATAACCTCTTTAGTTTTGTATTCAATATTTCTGTAGGTACAACCTGAAATCATATTTGCCCTACCACTAGCAACAGCACATTGATTGGACAACTTATCACCTAGAACACAAAGATAATTTTCTTCCATAACACTGTCAAGGCTATTCCCATCAAATTTATACTTATAATTGAAATTGTGATATTCCACATACATTATCTTGCTTTTATTATAATTAAAAGCCATCTTCTATTTATTCACCAAATACTCCAAATTCTCTTATAAAGCAACAGTATTCTCCTTACAGTCAGCAACACCCAAAACGTTAATATCATCAGCAAGTTTAAATAATTTATTGACCATTCCTTCATCTATATCATTGATGTAAATCAAAAAGAGCAGAGGTTCTAACACTGAACCTAAGGTACCCCAATGTGACATTAATCCAGTTTGGCAAAATATTTATAACAATCCCTTGTTTTCTTCCATCCACCCAGTTTTCTATCCAATGAGCCAATCTATCTCACACACCTACAGAGACAACCTTTCTAACAAGCCTTTTATATGCCACCTTGTCAAATACTTTCTGAAAATCTAGATACACCAAGTCCATACCTGTACCTTCTCCACATAAGTACTCATGTTTGTTTGTTTTTTGCTAAGTCGTATGAACTCTAATGCCATAATATTATTAAGAAGCACAATTTTTACACCTAAACATATGTCCATAATTCACATACAGATTGCAACAAAGAACCCTGGCAATTATAAACTCCTGTTTGTCAGCAAGGATTGTAGTATACATTGTTGTCAGTGTTCATTAGGAAAAGTATTTGGTATTTTGGCATTTAGTGAAAAATACTCAGTATGGTTTTAGAATGATAAGAGCTGGCTTTGAGTGTTTTATTTTTATTTTAGAGTTTAGTATAGTGGATGGGATAGCCTAGATGGATCAACACTAACCTTGTTGTCTTTAAGTTATATGTATATAATATGGTAACCCCTCATTCACTTAGTTATTTATTTAGTTAACATATAAAACATGTTTCTTTTTTCTGAAAGTAATCATAATTTTATTCTAATTTGGGTCCTAGTGTTCTAAGGTTTATTGAACATCTGTTACTTTTAAGCTCACTTTTTTATGGATCTTAACTGAGAATACTTTTATATTTCATTGCTTAGCAATCAACTTTGCAGCAAAATAGCCAATTATAGAAATAAGGTTCAAATAACTATTAATTTTCTTCCCTAAGAGTACACAATAGAATATTTTCATATTTCATTGCTTGGTAAAATAGTTTGCAGCAAAGTCTAGTTCTAGAAATTGGATTCATATAACTGTAATTTTATTCCCTAAGAACACACAATAGAATATATATTTTTTTAGTTAATTAGCAGCTGAGGGATAAAGCTTGGAGAGCTATAATGTCCCTATCAGAATGCTTAAAGCTACACATATGAGGGATCTCATTGTTATTGTGTTTGAAAGAAACAGCATTTGTGAATTAAGTGTAATGAGATAAATTTATCTGCTCCCCTTAAGAAAACATTATCTTTTATTAGAACTGGTAGTGTAAATAGTGTAGCATGCAGACAGATAGAACATTGAACCCTGGACATGTACTGTAAGTAATTATTACCTATATTTGTAGTTTGGAGGTATAAATGAGACTTCCTGTAATATTGATTGATTAATTGATTCATGAAATATTGCACCTGCTCAGTTATTTTTTTCAAATGAAGAATTGATTAAATGTAACATTTCTAAAAATAAAAAAAAGACAAATATGTCAACCAAGTTTTAAACACAAATATTACATGTAATTTAAAAATGCTAACTTGTAGCCAAAATGTTTTATTTATAAACTTAATGAGAGTAAAAATGTTAAAACTACAATGTTCATAGATATAAATATTGTTAATGTGCAAAATTGTTTGTTAACGATGGGTATGATTTTGGATGTTAATGACCAAGTACAGTTTGGTTGGAATTTGATATTTGCTTTTGGGTCCTTTAGGACTTCGTTGATATACTTTAACCTTGTTTTTTTCACATATTTACGAGTTTGAATGATGCATTGATACAGTGCTTCATAATTGTATCTGACATTATCTTTATATAACATATTATTTGCTAAACTTTTACTAGCTTTACACTCAACTTGTTAGTTTAGTAGCTACTATATGCTGTTATGTAGTTTTGAATATAAATAAATCATGATTTTAGGTTTAATATTAGTACAACACTATGTTAATAATCTCTTTGATAAACAAATTTACTAAACTTGGTTGTTCAATAAAGCCATGCTCCATTCCTTCATGAGGACAGCTTTTTATTAATTGAAGTGCAAGGGTAATAATTTCTTTGAATTTATTATTTCCTTTCAACTTTAACCATTTTCTCACATTATGTAATGTTACAGTGTAAGAAAAAATTTCATAGGTAAAAACTAATAAATAAAACTTACTTGAGCACATTTCAAATTTAAAATATGAAGCAAGTCCATTAAGGATTTTGTGCTTCATCACACATGCTAAGACATTGTTAAATTGAGTAGTATTGTGAAAAAATGTTTTTTTAATTTTTACACAGAAGTCAACTTGTATACATCTGTTATATATAATAATAATAATTATGGTACATTGTTTATTTTTCTTTTGTTATAGTTATCAAGCAGAGTGTCATTTAGTAAGGAATGTTTTGATAATTTGCAGTTTGTACATCAACAGAGTTGGTATGAGATTTGTTAGTGCCCAGTATTTTGCATGTACTGTAAGTAAATTTAACTGTTGTTTCATTTTGACAATTTTTTTTATACTTGCACTGATAACAATTTAAGTCTTTCTTTAAAACATTAACAACAAACTGGGTGAGAGAAACTTTTGTATTAACATTGATAAGTCAATTTGTATTGTTCATTTGTTTGGTGTTACTTCTATAATAGAAGAAAAAAAAACATGAAAAAGTATGTGAAAATAATAATCAGTATCACGGTTAGTTTCAGGGTTTTCAGATGTGAAAATATTGGAAAATCGAGACTTGAAATAAAGAAAGAACACCTAAGATGCTGATTTCCTGGCAAGAAGTGATGATTTGATATTACTTTCTGCACATGCTATATATGAAAGCCTTTCACATTACAGTACTTATATAACAATACAAATGTTTGCAATTCCTAGATTCTATAGCCAAAAACTATTTTTACCCAATTTTATATTGTCTGATGCTTTTAAACACAGAAAATGCAGTTTAATTAAGTTAGCTGGAATTTTTATTCATCATTTCTCTACATCTGAGACTGAAGTTCAAAAGTACTTGAAGAAACATGAGAAGTCAGTTTCTTTCTCGTTATGCTCAAGAGTTGACAACAATGCATCTGCAACAATACAGTACTTGGATAGTGAACAGTCAGGTCCTCTAGTTCTTTTCATACATGGTTTGATGAGCGAATTTCAAAGTTTTGGTGATCCATTCATGTCCTTATCAAAAAAAGGAGTACGGGTAGTGGCTCCTAATCTTCCAGGTATGTACTAGAAATAGGTTCATCAAAAATCTTGTTACAAATACCATGTGGATATGCTTCTTTCATGATGCTTTTATAGTGTTAGTAGTGAAAAATACTTTCATGTTTGATGATAAAGGATATACTGCATTGCCTGAATGTTCTTCTAGCAATGTATTTAGTAACAGGTGAATCTGGGTTAGCCATATGACCACCGTGACAGTCAAGGGCAACTGCAGAAAAAAATTAGGGGGGTTAAGTAACTGAAGTTTCCAAAAATTATGAAATCGCTATACAAATACCTTATGATTTTCCAATAACATAGAAGAATAATTTTACATATCTAGTAATTTTTTTTTAGTTAACCCCCCCTTCCGACGGGCGTCCATGGTGACAGTGATATTAGGAATGAGAGGTGTTCTGTATTAACGAAGAATCTTTTTTTCACCATTTATGGTCTTTTTGCTCATTATGTGGTTATAAGAGGTGAATTGGATTAACCAAAGACCTTTCATTCCCTGCTTCTTCATAAGAAACTTTCTATAATGAGTTGCTTGAAAATTGTTTTTTTAGACAAGTTTTAATAGAATTTTTAATTATAGCTTATTGTATCTAATATTTATTTGTTGGCTAAGAAGACTTGTGGAGTGATTTATTATTTGGTTCAAAGAGATTTACTCATCAGTCTTCTCTTTAGACAATTAACCTACAATTTTCTTTATTCATTGAAACAATCATATTTACTGTTTTATAATTTAATAAAATTGTACATCTTTAATATCAAATTAATATCATAACAGTTTTACATTTTCAGACAAACAGAATAATTTTGTTTTATTCAAAACCATGTATGATGTGTTTTTATATAATTTGTAAAGTAATTGTTTGATTGGATTTCTATCTGTGAAACAGATTATTGTGTGCTGTAATAATATATCTGATCTCTGAGAATTCATTCCTCATATGCTGCCTTCCTTATTTGTAGGATATGGTAAAAGTTGGATAAAACCAGCACAATCTTTTAATCACAGTCCTGATGAGATTGCCAGTGTACTTAAGTCATTCTTGGAATGCATTAATATTTCCAGGTAATAATAAGCATTTATGTATAAAAATTGAAACTTAAAAAATATAAACATATGCGCAAGGATATCAATAGATAGATAGAGAGAATGTAGTAAAAGCAATTAAAAGATAACTCTCTGATTCATTGTAACAAAAAAATTTTTTTTTCTTGTGAGTAGACAACATATTTTTATGCTAATTCATATATTCTTGCTAGATATTCAACATAAAAATGAAATTACCTGACCAATACAAGAAAATTTAAAATGTAACCTGTCTGAATGAAACCAAGTTGATATTTCATTGTTTTAGTATGAAACAATTATGAATATTACTGTTTATAATGTGGTATAAAAACTGGGTGAATGCTGTTTAATTGTAAAGATTATGATAAACGAAAAAAGAAGGTACAGTAAAGCTGTAGATGTAAACTTCTCATCTCTGTGAATTTTAAGTTAGTTGAGTAAATTGTTAATGTGTCTTTATAAACTTGGCGATGGGATATATTTTTAACAACAGGGTAGACATGGTGCTGGCTCATAGTGTAGGAATGTTTTCTGCTGTCAACTTGGTAGCAGAGAATCCTCAGTCATTTCGTTCCATGGCACTAATATGCCCAGCTGGTTTAAAACGTGAAGCTTGGGTGTAAGTTTTTTGCTTATACAATAGTTTAATATATATATACTTTAAGCTGTGTAAAGTAATACATTCTTAATCAGTGTTTAATCACTAACTTAGAAGGGACCAAACTTTTAGAGATCGATTCAGTAGGAATAGTTAAATGAGCAATGTGATTAAATGATATCTTTGTTTTAAAATAATATGACAAAATTTGGACTTCACAGTCAAAAAATGTGTTATATGACATTTAACAAAATTTATTTCTACTCTATGCTTGAAATATTGGAAATGGTACAGAATTGTTCCTGCCTGGTGGAGTGGTAAAGTTATCTATACTATTATTATTTTCAAACTAAGTACATTGAATTGTTTAGTCTTACAATTAAAAAATAATTATCATAATTGAGTGTTAGTAAATTTTGTGTGTGTTTGCCCACAGATACATTAAGCCTTATTGGTTGGTTAAAGCAGGAGCATATTGCTTACATAACTCCCTTCTGAGACTTATGGCTCTGCCTTTCCTCCGATGGGGCCACAGACGAGCTAAAGCTGATGTTTCTGATAGCGTAATAGAATCAGATATTCACACCATTGGAAATATAGATTTTCAAAAGGTTTGTAATTTACTTATTATTGCAGTGAAAGTAATATATAAACATTAACAAAGAACACTTAAAAAGTAAATTAATGTACTTGAAATATTAATCTGTTTTTCAGGAATCTCCCAAGGATTTAATGTATGATGTGTATAGATGTAACCTTGCACTGAAGGCAGGGCCATATTAAAGGTAGGGTAGAAGTTGTTGTTTTGCTAGGGCCCCAACCAAAAGAAATTTGGAAAGTTTTATGCATTATATACACTTATTGGGGGCGGGGGGGGGGCAAATGCTCCACCAGCAGGATCTTGAGCAGAATTCTGGTAGCTAGATTTTTCTTCTTCTGTATCCTAAAGCAAGTGTTTCAGAATCTAGACACATGACAAAAGTTACATTTAGGCTCAATTGTAAAACTTTTTGTTAATTTCTGAAACTGTGGGAATAAATTTCAAAACATATTGCTGTATCAGTATGTTGCATTTGATGACATTTGTGAATGATTTTGTGAAATTGTTTTTCTCCATTTTAACTTACTAGTTGTATGGTAGCAGAAAACTGAAATTTTATGTATAATTGAGGAGAGAAGTACAGCTTACTATTTTCAATCAATGCATTTTTTTATTTGGCAGATTTATGAGGATTTGCAGTAAGCATTTTAAGTGTTGATTTTTAGTTTTGGGTTCAATTATGTTTTACATGATTTTAAATGTAAAAAATTTCAGTAAACTACACATAGCCTGTGCTTTAAGGACAAATGTGCACTTCTGTAATTTTTGTTGGTATAGACAGGTGGAAGGTCTTGATTGATAATTTTGGTTTATTAAGAAGCATTGACCATCCCATTGTCCAATTGCTTGAATAGCACTTCAACTGTAACAGAAATGTCACCATATTTTGTCATGATAATAGTTACCAGATGCAGATGTGTCCACTGCGTCTGTCTGAATACTATGCAAAACTGGACTTGTCAGAAAAAATTAATGTACAAAAAAAAGCAGGAGGATGTGATAGTATCTATGATACCCATTGCAGTCATTATATGTTATTGTCTGTAGTGAGAAGTGGCTCCATCTAGATACTCTGCCATTATAGCCTGATGCTATGAAGATAACTTCTGATGGTATTGTGGAACACTTTCCCCTCTCTTCCAACAGTAATGATTGTTTGATTTGGGCCATTCTCCACATTTCTCACAGCATGAAGAGTATTTTGTTTATTTTTAGACACCTGGGCTATGCAGAAACTGGAACTGCTTTTTCACCCTATTTACTGTATTACAAGTGATCTGTGGATTTCTTGCTGACTTTCGCTGTCCTCTAAAAATCCAGTTATGGGACTTTGTGAAACAATATGGTTAATTCCTGAGATTCGTTCATTTGTAGCAGGGCTGTTTTTATTGTGGTCTTTACCGAGTCATATCTGTGTTTTTTCGTTGAGGTTATTTGCATATGACATAATGGAGATGGACAATTTGTATTCTTGAGGTTGTTTATATACTTATCGGCAGGTAGTTACATAGTTTAATTTTTTATACAACAAATCATGTGAATCACACCAGGAGTATTTGATGAAACAGTGAGCTGCTTGACTTCTTCCCGAAAAAAGAAAGTCCCTACATGATCAAAAACATTCAAATTGTAATAATAGTTTGATTTTATTAAAATATACCTTTAAAAGTAAAGTTGATAGCTTGAACAGTTGGAAAGCTTGCAAAATCTGCAAAGTTTCAGCTGCAACTCTAGCTTCAACTATGGGAAAACTTAAAAATTTTGCAGTGTTTAAACTACCACTCTAGTTTGCACTATTGGAAAGCTTGTAAAATCTGCTGTTTGAGCTGCTACTCTAGCATGAACCAATGGAGAGCTAGCAAAATCTGCAAGGTTTAAACTGTCATTCTATAGTTTGCACTAATAGAATGCTAGTAAAGTACTTGTTTAAGTTGCTGCTCTGTAGCTTGAACCATTATGGAGCTACTATAGAAAAAGATGCAAAGTAATATATTAATCAACATTAATTACTTCCTTATAATCAAGTAGGTTTGTTCATAACCAGAGATTCATTGTTAAGAGAAGCATAACTTTGTAACTCAAACCCAGCATAAAATTAATATTAGACATTGAAACGTAAGAGCATGACCTAAAAATATTTGTTGATTGTTAAGAATTACATAGAACACAAACTAAAATAAAGTCAGTTGTTGAATGTTCCGGAAAAACTAGACTGTAAACCTAAAACTAGAAATGAGATTATGAAGTACATTCATAAGCACATTGATAATTGATTTGTATAATGGTTAATGAGATATTGTAAGTAAAAGCAAGATATTTACGGCAATTTTTGGAACTAAAATAGTTTCATTTCTTATGTTCTCTTAAACATGTTGATGATTGATTTTTATATTTGTTAATGATATGTCAACAAATGCAAGGTACATAGATTCTTTTTATAAATGATTAGCTTCTGTTTCTCACTGCATTGTCCAACTTTTGTCACAGGCATCGAAATATGTTGACAGAATTGCTGGAAACAAGACTCCCGTGTTGTTAGCTTTTGGTATGAGAGATCCTTTCATTGAGAGCTATTCATTTTATGATCTTGTTGGTCACTGGGGTCTAACAAAAGAAGATCTTCGTTTTTACAATGATAAGGGAATACTTGAAAATCAGGGTAATACTTTTTTCTCTAAACTATTGATTACTATTTAAGAACATTAAACTCTATCACAGTTTTTGGCAGTAACTATCTTATTCTAAGACTGGCAATGTTGATTTGGAATATGTTGGATTTAGAGGTTCTAAAACAGTTGAATGATAAAGTATTTATAGAGTAGCCTTTGATTAGCATCTTTTTTTTTCCCCATTGATATTGAAATGTCTTAGTTAGTCAGACTTTTACAATTTAGTTATCTGAAATAGCAGGAACATAGTTTTAATTTTTTTGTGTGGAAATAATAAACTAAAATTGATATTTTTTACTTGCAGAAAGTTGCATTACAAGTAGCCACCATCAGGACTATAGAGTTGCTTTAGGCTTTTCCCGTGGTAGCCACAGTATTTTACATAAATATCAGGATCTCCTTGTAGAAATTATGTTGGATATGTTGAACTCTGTCAGCAAACAGGACAGTGTTTCTAACGACAGATGCTATAAACAGTGAATGAAGTTTCTTCAGAAGCTAGGCTATTTGAAAAATAATTTGATGGCTTTGGTTAGTGAGATAGAAATGAATCACTACAGTTCTTGAATATTACTGACACTAGTGGTTATAAAAACAAAGTGAAAATTATTCATTATACTTTGTTACATAATTTTCTTATCAACAAAAAAAAATGGCACCTCTTTTAGTATCATAATTAAAAAATGTATAAGTAAGCCTAAATAATTAAATATCCACACATTGGTCAGTCCTTGTGATCACTTATAAAAAGTTATAAATAGAGAGATGACAAGATTGAGAAAATTTACTGACCTTGCTTGATCTTTGCCCTCTTTATTTTAGGTTTATGTGCATTTACTTAGAAGTGACTATATATATATACATATATCTTAAGATATAGACTACAAGGGACCATTTGTTCCTTCGAGGCTGTCCCTGCATACCCACCCATGAGAAAAAAATCATAACTTAAACCTATCCTTTATTTTCAGGAAATTATCAGTTCCCCCCTTTTAACATCCTGTGAAGTGTTGGCCTCCACTGCTGCAGGTTAGGAGAATAAAATTATCTTAACTGGAATCCAGCCTGCTTTTTACAAATCTTAAAACTTGTGTCCTCTTCACATATTGTTTTCAGAATATAGAACAAAGAAATCACAGGTTTTTTATTGTTTTGATCCTACACATAATCAGTAAACATACACACACATAACTATTTCTGAGCTCGTAGCAACTTTGAAGCATTCTATAGTTACTATTGAAAATCTACTTTTTGATGTTCTACTAATGACAATAAGAAAATGCAAGACGTAAGTCACTGTAATTTTGAAAGTTCAATGTATTGGTTTATTTGATGCATTTTACTTATGCTGTGATTTTTATAATTTCAAACAAGGACGTGAATCAAAAAGATCAATAAAAGAGAATATTTTTAATATCAAATTGTACATTTTTTCTCTTCATTTGTGTACACATATCTATTTGTGAAAAGTACTTGCAAGTTTTACAACGAAAAGCCCACAAATATCCCCATAAATCTAAGCTTAAATACACTACTGCTTATCCAGTCATAACAAAATATGCAGTATGTCAACAAGTTTTGTTTTTGAAATAACACAGAAAATATGCACTTTTTGCAAGAACAGCAGCTACATGTTATCCTTCCCAGGATATGTTCTAAATTCAGTAACATCTGCATATTGTTACCCTTCCTAGAATATATTCTCAATTCAGTGTTCAACAGTAGCTACATGTTGTTATCCTTCCAGGATATGTTCTAAATCCAGTAACATCTGCATATTGTTACCCTTCCTAGAATACATTCTCAATTCAGTGTTCAACAGTAGCTACATGTTGTTATCCTTCCCAGGATATGTTCTAAATCCAGTAACATCTGCATATTGTTACCCTTCCTAGAGTATATTCTCAATTCAGTGTTCAACAACAGCTAGATGTTGTTATCCTTCTCAACAAGAGATCTAGTAATTGTGCAAATTAGTAATTTTCAAAAATAATTTAGACATTTGTCGGTTTCTCTACTGGATCTAGTTCTGACAAGTGATGAACATTGGAATCTAGTTTTAGTTTGGAAATCATACTTTTATTGTATCTTACATTCAGGATGTCTTTGATAAAATGTAGTTTCCTTAGGCTCTATTATATTTAAGATCTCATTTTGTTTGGGGTTTATACAATATTTTGAAGACTTGTACTAATTGTGTGTATTATTGCTTTGTTACAAATTCTGTATCAAAACAATAATATTTGCAACATACAACCATCACATATAAATTTTAAATCTTATAACTAGATATATTGAGAATTTATGAATATCCCAAGGAGGATAATAGTCATCTTTTTGAAAGTCCAACAGAGAATTAGTGTTAAATCTCATAATGATACAAGCGTTTGAATGTAGATAATATTGTGCCATATGAATATCTGTCGTTATTGAATACTTCAGTACTAAACTACTATGGTTCTCTGTGTTTTAGTTATATCAGGCTATAATTTGTTGTTGTTCTTCATGTGTATCAGGAAGTTTTTTTCTCTTGTTACTACCGTAGTTATGTGATATACATCAGACTATTTTTGGGTTATTTATTACTGTTTTAGTCACGTGTTTGTATATCAGGCTGTATTTTCTCCTGTCGCTAATAGAGTTCACTGTGAAACAAGCAATATATTTTGCCTTTTCATGATGTGGTTCGCTGTATATGAGGTTATATTTCTTCCTGTTTTTAACATGATTCTTTATATACTAGGCTTTATTTTCTTTTATTGTTAATATTGTTCACATTATACCAGGTTATATAATTTTCATGTTTTTAATATAACTGTATATCAGAATTTATTCTCTGTCATTAACCTGGTTCAGTGTATATTTAGCTATATTTTTTCATGTTGTTAATATGATTCTTTGTGTGGGTGTTTTGGTCTTTTCCAGCTCTCTTTGTTGTTTTTTGTTTATTAAGGTATATTTTTTGTTCATTGTCCAAGTTCTGTGTTTTCCTATAACATTATATTATTTATTGTTTTTACTGTGGTTTTTGTGTATATGATGCTGTATTTTCCCTCTTAGCCATATTGTTTCTATCTGTACACATTAAGCCAGATTTTTTCTTCATGCTGCTATAGTTCTCTGTGTATGTTTATCAAGCTATATTTTTTCTTGTTGCTACTATGGTTCTTGTATATATTTTTTTCTGTTGTTAAT
This sequence comes from Limulus polyphemus, assembly GCF_000517525.1. Lineage (NCBI taxonomy): Eukaryota > Metazoa > Arthropoda > Merostomata > Xiphosura > Limulidae > Limulus > Limulus polyphemus. The sequence goes on from NW_013666241.1 coordinate 192,131, forward strand.
ATGTTTATTCATGGCAGTTCTGAACTTTGCAGCTTTTTCCTTAATTGCAGAATTCATTTATGACTGTTGGATGATAAGCATCTTTTATAACTGGAGAATGATTAACCATTCCTGTTTAACATGCTAAGCACAATATTATTTCTGAAGTATTCCAAAATTAAAAAGTAACTTAATAAAATCTGGGTTCTTGTTCAGTCTGGTTTTTTATGTCAGTGAAATAGTTGGTGATGTATATTGTTGTTAATGCTATTCTTAATCATATACAGTTCTATAATGTATCGAGGAATTTCGAAAGTAAAATGTTTTTATAAAACTGCATTTTGTTCATGTTAAGACTTGTTGGATGTCACTCAGTGTGTTAACTTAGATGTAAGAGATACATTCATTTTCTACATTACTTTGGGTCTTAATATACATTACAGACAAAAAAAACAGGAAACGTTTAGTATGAAGAGTACTAACCAACTTTGTAGGAGGAATATGCTTTAATATTTACTTCTTTGAAGTTAATTATTACTCTATTAATTTACTTGGTGGGATCTTCATTATATAATTAAACTTGTAATAAGATCTGGGAAATTAAATTTCAAAGCATTGAAAACCTTGTTATTTCAGAACAAACTGTTGTTCTGACATAGTTTGTGTGTTGACCACCCTAGAAAAACAGTACCCCAACTTTTGTCTTCAAATTTGAATGCCCCCCCCACCAGTGGCACAGCAGTATGTCTGCAGACTTACAACACTAGAATCCGGGTTTCGATACCCGTGGTGGGCAGAGGACAAATAGCCCATTGTGTAGCTTTGTGTTTAATTACAAACAATCAAATTTGAACAATTAATAAGTTAACTAATTTAATTTTCGTTATTATTTCCACATAATTATCTGATAGTGTTACCTGGTAGTGGTAGGTAGAGGTTTTTCGATGTAACTTCTGACTGTTGGAAAAATTGGCAAACAAAAGGACATATAGAAGTTAGTTTTGGTGTATCTGGATTCATTATAGAAAAGTTGTGAACTCTTACTAGTCTACATTAGATAACTTGGACAAAGTTGTGGAAGGCTGATTATGCTTGATGATGACTGTAATCTTTATAAGGTGGTTATTATAAATCGCCAGTACATATGCAGTTGAGATGAATATTAGTGATCAAATAGTGAGGAACAGACTTCGTGAATACATCTTAAAGTTGTAAAAACAAACAAATTTGTTTTGGGCCAGCAGTTGACTACACAGTTTGTTTGGACTGTAATTAAAATCATCAGAACTGCATGGCAGAAGCAAAGTTGAGACCTTGTATTATTCTTCTACATGGTTATTTACATATTAATAGTATTGGTTGTTTTAAATAAGTTTAATAATGATAATAATAATAAATATTGTTTCTCATTGTTAACTTAGTTTAGAACTAACCTAAACCTACAGAGCTGGTACTGGTAGAGCCACGTATAACTTTTACAACGATGTGGTAATTCCTACTTGGACATTGGCCTAAACTTGTGATAATTCTATCACAGTGATAGCTATGATATCTGCTTTTATGTATTTTTATTATTTCGGATTTTATTTTTAATATTTATTATTTTACAATAATGATTATTCTGTATTGTACTAATTGAAGTTTATAATTTTTTATCATAAAAAGTTGTATCACATTTTTAGATTACTTTACAGATTTAGAGCTAATCTAGTGCTACTAACCTGGCCTAGCCAACTATAATCACGGTTTATTTTTGGACATCGACCTTAACAAGTGAATAGAATGTTTAATATATCTACTTTCATTTTTAACTGTTTCTGATTAAATTTTTTTTATCAATTATTCTGCATTGTTAGCTCAGAAAATAACCTAACGTCCTAGGCTGGTCGAATCTCGTGAGATATATTGGTCTACAACGGAAAATATCGTTAATAGTGAGAGTAGCAAACAGATAAAACAACGCATTCTGGTAATTTTAAGTAATATAGTTTGAACAATATAGAATTAGCTATGTTTACTGCAAGGTACATATGTTTAGTTCTGACCTAATTTGGTAACTTGCTTTAATCTGAGTCTACGGGCGACCCCGGAAAATGAGAAACATTTATTTCTTTATTCATTCATTGTATATATATATATATATTGTTACGACAGTGGGGTCACGTGATGAATATTCT
>NW_013666241.1:195227-207534 GCF_000517525.1 Limulus polyphemus
ACAGAGTGTTTAACTTAGGTCTTTCATACTGTTTAACTTAGGTCTGACAGAGTGTTTAACTTAAGTTTGTCAGAGTGTTTAACATGTATCTTTCAGAGTGATTAACTTAGGTCATTCTGAGTGTTTAATTTAAGCCTGTTAGAGTATTTAATTTAGGCCTGCCAGAGTGTTGAACTTAGGTCTGTCAGACTATATAGTTTTGGTCTGTCAAAGTGTTTAATTTAGGTGTGTCAGAGTGTTTTACTTAGGTCTGTCAGAGTGTTTAATTTAGTTGTCTCAAAGTGTTCAACATAGGTCTGTCAGAGTGTTTAAATTAGGTGTGTCAGAGTGTTTAATATAGGTATTTCAGATTGTTTATCTTAGGTCTGTCAGATTTAACCTAGGTCTGCCATTGTGTTTAACTTTTTCTCTCAGAGTATTTAACTTAGGTCTATCAGGGTGTTTAACTTAGGTCTGTCATAGTTTAACGTAGGTGTTCCAAAGTGTTAATTTATGACTTTCAGAGTGGTCAATGTAGTTCTGTTAGAGTATTTAACTTAGGTCTGCCAGAGTGTTTAATAAAAGACTCTCAGAGTTTTTAAATTAGGTCTTTCAGAATGTTTAATATAGGTCTCTTGTAAATATTAACATAGGTCTGTAAAAGTATTTAACTTTTTTATTTAGGTCTGTCAGACGGTTTAACTTAGGTGTGTCAGAGTGTTTAACTTAAGTCTTTCAAATTGTCTAACTTATGTTTGTCAGAGTGTTTAATTTAGGTCTGTCAGACTGTTTAAATTAGGTGTGTTAGAGTGTATAATATAGGCATTTCAGATTGTTTATCTTAGGTCTGTCAGATTTAACCTAGGTCTGCCATTGTGTTTAACTTTTTTCTCTCAGAGTATTTAACTTAGGTCTGTCATAGTTTAACGTAGGTGTGCCAAAGCGTTAATTTATGTCTTTCAGAGTCGTTAATTTAGGTCTGTTAGAGTGTTTAACTTAGGTCTGATAGAGTGTTTAATTTACGTGTGTCAGAGTGTTTAACTTAGGTCTGTAAAAGTGTTTAACTGTTTGATTGATGCTTGTCAGAGTGTTTAATTTAGGTCTGTTAGAGTTTAACGTAAGTTTGTCTGAGTGTTTAACTTAGGTCTGTCAGATTCTTTAACTTTGGTCTGTAAGAGTAGTTAAATTAGATGTGCCATAGTAATTAATTTGGGTCTATCAGAAGGTTTAACTTAAGTCTGTCAAAGTGTTTAATTTAAGTCTGTCAGAGTGTTTAACTTAGGTCAGTCTGTGTGTTTAATAAAGGTATTTCAGATTGTTTATAATACGTCTGTTAGAATTAACCTAGATCTGTCATTGTGTTTAACTTTTTCTCTCTGGGTATTTAACTTAGGTTTATCAGGGAGTTTAACTTAGGTCTGCCAGTCTGTTTGATTTAGGTCTGTCAGATTCTTAAACTTTGGTCTGTCAGAGTAGTTAAATTAGGTCTGCAAAATGTTTAATTTAGGTTGTCAGAGTGGAGGATTTTTAGAGTGTTTAATTTAGGTCTCACAAATGGTTCAACTTAGGTCTGTTAAAGTGTTTAACAGAATGTTTAACTTAAGTCTGTAAAAGTGTTTAATTTAAGTCTGTCATAGTTTAACGTAGGCCCGTCAGAGTGTTTACTTTATGTCTGTAAGAGTGTTTAATTTAGGTGTGTCAGAGTGTTGAGTGTAGGTTGGTCAGAGTGTTTAATTTAGGTCTTGCAGAGTATTTAACTTAGGTCTATCATACAGTTTAACTTAGGTCTGTCAGAGTGTTTACCTTAGGTGTATTAGAGTGTTTAAGTTAAGTCATTCAGAGTGTTTAATTTAAGTCTGTCGAAGTTTTACTTAGGTCTTTCAGAGTGTTTAACTTAGGTTTGTCACATTGTTTAACTTACGTCTGTCAGACTGTTTAATTGATGTTTGTCAGTGTGTTTAACTTAGGTCTATCATACTGTTTAACTTAAGTATTTTCGATTGATTAACTTAGGTCTGTTCAAGTGTTTAATTTAAGTCTGTTAGAGTATTTAGTTTAGGTCTGCCACAGTGTTTAACTTAGGTATGTCATACTGTTTTATTTAGGTTTGTCAGAGTGTTTAACTTAGGTCTCTCGTAAATATTAACATAGTTCTGTAAAAGTGTTTAACTGTTTGATTGAGGTTTGTCGGAGTTTTTAATTTAGGTCTTTCAGATTGTTTAACGTAGGCCCGTCAGAGTGTTTACTTTATATCTGTCAGAGTGTTTAATCTAGTTGTGTCAGAGTGTTTAACTTAGGTTTGTCAGAGTGTTTAATTTAGGTTGTATGAGTGGAGGATTTTAGAGTGTTTAATTTAGGTCTCTCAGAGGGTCCAACTTAGGTCTGTTAAAGTGTATAACTTAGATCTGTCAAAATGTTTAACTTAAGTCTGTCAGAGTGTTTAATTTAAGTCTGTCATAGTTTAACGTAAGCCCGTCATAGTGTTTACTTTATGTCTGTCAGAGTGTTTAATTTAGTTTTGTCAGAGTGTTTAACTTAAGTTTGTCAGAGTGTTTAATTTAGGCTGTAAGAGTGGAGGATTTTAGAGTGTTTAATTTAGGTCTCTCAGAGGGTCCAACTTAGGTCTTGTAAAGTGTTTAACTTAGATCTGTCAGAATGTTTAACTTAAGTCTTTCAGATTTATTAAGTTAGGTTTGTCCAACCAAGTGTTTAATTCAAGTCTGTTAGAGTATTTAGTTTAGGTCTGCCAAAATGTTTAACTTTGGTATGTCAGAGTATTTAACTTGGGTCTGTCAGATTTAACTTAGGTCTGTCCAAGTGTTTAATTTAAGTCTGTTAGAGTACTTAATTTAGTTCTGCCAGAGTGTTTAACTTAGGTATGTCATACTGTTTTATTTAGGTTTGTTAGAGTGTTTAACTTAGGTCTCTCGTAAATATTAACAAAGGTCTGTAAAAGTGTTTAACTGTTTGATTGAGGTTTGTCAGAGTGTTTAAGTTAGGTCTTTCAGATTGATTAAAGTATGTCTGTCAGAGTGTTTAATTTAGGTCTGTTAGAGTTTTACTTAGGTATGTCAGAGTGTTTAACTTAGATCTGTCAGATTTTTTAACTTTTGTCTGTAAGTGTAGTTAAATTAGGGTGTGAGAAAAATTAATCTAGGTCTGTCAGAGTGAATGATTTTTAGAGTTTTTAATTTAGGTCTATCAGAGAGTTTAACTTAGGTCAGTCAGTGTGTTTAATAGAGGTATTTCAGATTGTTTATAATAGGTCTGTTAGATTTAACCTAGGTCTGTCATTAACTTTTTCTCTCAGAGTATTTAACTTAGGTCTATCAGGGAGATTAACTTAGGTCTGCCAGACTGTTTAACTTAGGTCTGTGAGAGTGTTTAATTTTGGTCTGTCAGAGTGTTAAACGTAGGTCTGTCAGACGGTTTAATTTAGGTCTGTCAGAATATTTAACTTAAGTCTAATAGAAGGGTTAACTTTGGTTTGTTAGAGTATTTAACTTAGGTCTGCCAGAGTGTTTAATTTAGGTCTGTCGGAGTGTTTAATTTATATCTCCCGTAAATATTAACTTACGTCTGTTAGAGTGCTTAATTTAGGTCTGCCAGAGTGTTTAATTTAGGTCTGTCGGAGTGTTTAATTTATATCTCCCGTAAATATTAACTTACGTCTGTTAGAGTGCTTAATTTAGGTCAGTCTTTCAGAGTATTTAACTTATGCCTCTCAGAGTGTTTAACTTAGGTCTGCCAAACTGTTTAATTTAGGACGGTCAGAGTGTTTAATTTGTTCTGTCAGACTGTTTAATTTAGGTCTGTCAGAGTGTTTAACCTAGGACTGTTAGAAGGTTTAACTTTGGTTTGTTAGAGTATTTAACTTAGGTCTGCCAGAGTGTTTAATTTAAGTCTGTCAAAGTGTTTATTTAGGTCTGTCTGTCAGAGTGTTTAATTTAAGTCTGTCAATGTGTTTATTTAGGTCTCTTACAGTTTAACTTTTGATTTTCTGAGTGTTTAACTTAGTTCTGTCAGAGTGTTTAATTTTGGTTGTCAGAGTATTTAACTTGGGTCTGTCAGATTTAACTTAGGTCTGTCCAAGTGTTTAATTTAAATCTGTGAGAGTATTTAATTTACGTCTGCCAGAGTGTTTAACTTAGGTCTCTCGTAAATATTAACATAAGTCTGTAGAAGTTTTTAACTGTTTGATTGAAGTTTGTCAGAGTGTTTAACTTAAGTCTTTCAAAGTGTTTAACTTAGGTCTTTTAGAGTTTTTAATTTAGGTCTCTCGTAAATATTAACATAGGTGTGTAAGTGTTTAACTGTAATTTAGGTCTACGAGAGTGTTTAATTTAGGTCATTCAGAATGTTTAACTTATGTCTGTCAGAGTGTTTAACTTAGGTCTGTTAAAGTGTTTAATATAGGTATTTCAGATTGTTTGTCTGTTTATCTGTTTAGGTCTATAAAAGTGTTTACCTTAGGTCTGTCAGAGAGTTTTCCTTAGAACTGTCAAATTTTATAACTTAAATCATTCAGAGTGTTTAATTTAGGTCTGTCAGTGTTTTAACTTTGGTATGTCAGAATGTATAAATTAGGTCTGTCAGAGTGTTTAACTTAGGTCTGTCAGACTGTATAATTTAGGTTTTTCCGAGTGTTTAATTTAGTTCTATCAAAGTTTTTACCTTAGGTCTGTCAGAGTGTTTAACTTCGGTCTGTCAGAGTACTTAATTTAGGTCTCTCACAGTTTTTAAATTAAGTCTTTCAGAAAGTTTTATTTAGGTCTTTCATAGTGTTTAACTTAGGTCTGTTGGAGTGTTTAAATTAGATCTCTCAGAGTTTTACTTAGGTATGTCAGAGAGTTTAATGTAGGTCCGTCAGAGTGTTTAGCTTAGGTTATTCAGGGTGTTTAAATTACATAATGAATTATGTCAGAGACTTTAATGTAGGTCCGTCAGGGTGTTTAACCTAGGTCTGTCAACGTTTAACTTAGGTCTGTCAGAGTGTTTATCTTAGGTCTGTCAGACTGTTTAATTTAGATGTGTCACAGTGTTTGCCTTAGGTCTATCAGAGTGTTTAACTTAAGACATTCAAAGTGTTTAATTTAAGTCTTTCAAAGTTTAAATTACGTTTTTCAGAATGTTTAATTTAGGTTTGTCACAGTGTTTCTAAAAGACATCAGTTAAACACTCTGACAGATCTAAATTAAACACTCTGGCAGACCTAAAATAAATACTCTGACATACAAAAATTAAACATTCTGACAGACCTAAATTAAAAACTCTGACAGATCAGAATTAAACACTCGGACAGACCTAAGTTAAATAATCTGACATACCAAAGTTAAACATTCTGATAGACGTACATTAAACACTCTGACAGTTCTATGTTAAACACTCTAACAAACCTAAATTAAACAAACTGACAGACCTAAGTTAAAGGCTGACAGACTTAAATTAAACATCCTGACAGACTTAAGTTAAACCCTTTGAGAGACCCAACTTAAACATTTACAGACAGAAGTTAAACACTCTGACTCATTTAAGTTAAACTCTAACAGACCTAAGTTAAACACTCTGTAAGACGTAAGTTAAACACTCTGGCAGACGTAAATTAAGTATACTGACAGACCTAACTTGACATACCAAAGTTATACACTCTTGCAGTCTTAAGTTAACTACTCTGACAGACCAAATTTAAACTCAAAAACATACCTAAATTAAACACTGTGAAATACTCTGATTGACCTAAGTTAAACACTCCGACAGACCTAAGTTAAACATTCTTACAGACCTAAGTAAAACGCTAACAGACCTACATTAAACTCTCTGACAGACATAAGTTAAACTCTGAGAGAACTAATTTAAACACTATGAGAGACATAAGTTAAACACTCTAAGTGACCTAATTTAAACACTGGGAAATACCTAAGTTAAACAATATGAGAGACCTAAATTAAAGACTCTGAGAGACCTAAATTAAACACTCTGAGAGACCCAAGTTAAACACTCTCCTAAGAGAGATCTAAGTTAAACATTCTGACAGTTTTAAGTTAAAGAATTTCACAGACCTAAATTAAACAGTCTGACAGACCTAAGTTAAATTCCGTGACTAACCTAATTTAAACACTATGACAGACCTAAATTAAACTCGCTGACGGACCTAAGTTAAACACGGTGAAAGACCTAAATTAAGCAATTTGACAGACCTAGTTAAACATACTGGCAGACCTACGTTAAGTACTCTGACAGACCAAAGTTAAACACTCTGACAGACCTAAGTTAAACACTGTGACGTACCTAAGATAAACAGTCTGACGGACCTAAATAAAACACTCTGGCAGACCTAAGTTAAATACTCTGACAGACCAAAGTTAAACACTTTGACAGATCTAAGTTAAACACTGTGAAAAACCCAGGTTAAACAATCTGACAGAACTAAATTAATCACTCTGACTGACCTAAGTTAAACACTCTGAAATAACTAAATTAAACTTTGACAGACTTAATTTAAACACTCTGAATGACTTAAGTTAAACACTCTGACAAATCTAATGTAAACTCTCTGACAGACCTAAGGTAATCATTTTGACAGACCTAAGTTAAATACTCTGACATACCTAAGTTACACATTCTGACGGACCTAAGTTAAACACACAGACACACCTTAATTAAACACCTAATTTAAACCATGATAGATCTAAGTTATACATTCTAATAGAAATAAGTTAAACACTATGATAAACCTAAATTAAAACTGACAGACCTACGTTAAACACTCTGAAAGACCTATGTTGAACATAGACCTAAGTAATTACTCTTCTTTCAGAATGTTCAATGAAGTTCTGTCAGAGTGTTTAACTTAGGTTCGTCACGGAATTTAACTTAGGTCTGTCAGACTGTTTAATTTAGGTCTGGGAAATTATTTACTTTTAATCTGTCAGAGTGTTTAATTTAAACCTGTCAATGTTTAACTTTGGTCTGTGAGAATGCTTAATTTATGTCTGCCAGAGTATTTAACTTAAGGATGTCTTAGTGTTTAACTTAGGGCTTTCAGATTGTTTAACTTTAGTGTTTCTGAGGGTTTAAATTAGATCTGCCATAGTGTTTAATTTAGGTCTGTCAGAGTGTTTAACTTAAGTCTGTCAGCGTGTTTAATTTAAGTCTCTTAGAGTTTTACTTAGGTCTATCAGATTGTTTAACATAGTGTTACGACGGTGGGGGTCAAGTGACGAGTATTCTAGAAGATTCGCTAGTGTGTTACGACAGCGGGGTCACGTGACGAATATTCTAGAAGATTAGCTAGTGCTTTGCGACAGCGGGAGTCAATTGTCGCTGGTAGCACGAGTTAAGTTTCTAGAACAGGCAGTATCATCGTATATAAGTGCGCTAGACAGTGAGAGAGACAGTCGCAGTCGAAGCAGTAGTGGAGACAGAGACAAGGCAGAGAGAAAGAAAGACAGCGATTACGGTCGGTGGGAACCGAGGATAGCAGACACAGAGATCGGAACTATAGTTGGCGGGGACGGACAATTAAGTCTAAGCGCGATAGAAAGTGAGTGAATTGTTGTGAACTATAGTGTGTGTGTGTAACTGTGAAAATTAAGTACATTACAAAGTTGTATTGAGGAAAGAATAAACAAGTTTTATAAAGAAAGGACTTGTATCTTAGAAGAATTAACAAACAAACATACAGAGACGTAACAATATATATTATGTTGATTTACACTTTGCTTCTTCCACACCCCATGGGGAAATTTCTATGGACACCCTTGTCAGAGTCTAAGTGTTTTCACGTCTGAAACCGATTTCTTGTTAGCCAAAATTAAGAGGGACAGAGACTATGGCTGACCATAATAATTAGGTACTACATCTCATTGTCGAGTTTTAACATATTACGGTGGGAGGTTATTGTAATCACAAAAGCAAAACAAAAATATTGTGATGACACAACGCCTTTCAAAGAAATTTTTAAGATTTTTTTATTTGTAGTTTAAGTACAAAGCTACAGAATGGGCGATCTGTTTTCTGCCCACCACGGGTATCGAAACCCGATTTCTAGCGTTGTAAGTCCACAGACATACTGCTGTGCCACTGGAAAGCAATTTTTAAAGAGGGGTTTCGTGTAATTACTGTTCTTAAGGCTTACAATGTTACCCTACATACTCTCTCGGACAACTTATGGTCTATTCTCACGCCACGTGGTGATTATGTACACCCTCTGTGAACAGAAACATGTAATCCACAGATATAGAGACTGTAATAATGCCTGGGACACCCATAATTGTTTATTGAGTATATGTAGCTTAGCGCTTAACAACAAACATACTGAACCAAACTTCAAATCACACGAAGTTGTTAAAGATAAGTTGAACTGTTTCAGTCGTCGTCGTAATCATGGAAGAGATTTTTTTGCCGGGGGGGGGGGATCCATGGGAGATAAGAATCTGTCTCTTCACCTCTCTCTCACGCCACTGTGTAGTGTGTACTAATAATGATTAATGTTTAAAATTTTACTGTAATAGAAACCACTGCTGTTGTGTTACTGTAGTTTTACTATAACAAGAAGAGAGGGGACGCTACTGTGCTGCTTTGTGACGTGTGCTTGTCAATTAAAAGTGATTGAAGCTATTGATTAACTTGTACGGTGATGTGTATTTTTACCAGGATGCAGAATTGAAGTTCGGGACAGGAATTTAGCTGATAAAGAGTTGCGTTTGAAAGATTTTTTTTGTAAAAAGAGGCAACCGTTTTATATATGCTTTCTTTAACTGTAAGGATATCACTGAATGTATCATGAACCACAATAGTGGTTCATAATAGGGATCGCAAGGAATTGCACAAAACCCAAATAGAACTTTCGGGCAAAAAGTACCTTACACAAAAGATTCAGATCAAACAACACTTTAAAACCTTTACTATTGACTGCTAAGGCTGTACACATATAGAAATGCACAAAAAAGTACGCATTTTAGACTTACAAGGGAAAGAAAATCCACCAAAACGGCCCCTTAATAATTCTTATTATTATTCTCTTGCCAGCCTACAACAAAAACAGCTTGGTATATTGCACCCAAACCTTTTGTATAATACTAAATAAGGTACTGCGAAGGTCGTAGGAGTATTGAAAAGTCGATTTGTTTCTTCTATATTTTACATAAACTAAAAAATATAATTATGGTGTAAACGATGTTATCATTACCCATTGAATTTAGCTTTATTACAAATATCAGGTGTTCCTTGAAAAAGCTTAAGTACAGTGTGAAACAGGAATTACCAGCCGATAACAGATGAACATTAGATGATTGTAACAAATACTCATAATATGAATTTTTATGACACACATTTGTAGAGTAATTACTTTAAGAGACACGAAAGTTTATTTAAAGCGGGGTTTTAGACATATATGTTTTATTTAAAAAGGCTGCTTTTCTGCTGGTAAAATGTTATACGCACTTATTGGGGGTTGTGTCTTAGTCTAGGTATATATTTGACCATTGCTGTGCATTATATATAGAGCATTTAGTTACATAGAAACTATAAATGCTTACTATATTTTCAAACAAATTTCCATGACAATCTCCAGCTGCAGGGTAACATTTTACATCTCGAACTAATGCGATCAGATAGTCAATAGCTACAGTAAATCACCATGAACTGTATCAGCTAGCTACTAGCTGTTTATTATCATTACAATGTATAAAGTTAGCTACCTTATAGTATTTCCAGCCTTGTTTCCTTACTTTTTTTACTGTCTCCATTTACAGGTTTTTAAATCCTCAATTTTTAATTTGTCTTGTTTAAATAGCAAGCAAGGTATAAACTAGAGGTGATATGCTATTCTGATAGCTCAGTTTTGTTGGCTTTAGAACTTATTGTATTAATCGTCTAAGATATTGCAAGTAATCATGCCCGAAAAAAACGAAAAACACTTTATACTGAAAACTGTAATGTCACATTTTCCTAAGACGACTAACGTTTTCACCTGACTGTTGACCATTCCCATTAGAAAGTAAAGGAGGTCGTAACCTCGAAATATTGCCTGACCTATCGATAGAGAAAACTGTTGTCTATCTTCTGGTGAATAACACAGAACAATAGGTAGCTAGAGCGAGAAGAACGTAATGACTTTCTTAACATGGCCAACGTTTTATGTTGAAAATGCAATACACCCGAATAAATGAAAAATTCTATACAAGGAGGTTTTAAAAAAACACATGGTGTATGTTGGCGTACCAGAATTGTGACAAATTTGAGTTTGATAGTGCTAATGTTCTATAGATTTTAACTAGTGATATATATGGTCATTGAAACGATTTTTTTTAACTTGAGTCATGTTTAGTAGCCTCTATAGTCATTAACTCTAATTATTAATTAGTTAATAATTTTTCAATACTAAATATTAACTAATCTTTTGTCCTGTTTCGTCTGTCATCATCCTCAGGGAAGTCCTGATTCTGTGGTGGTAGTGACCAGGATTCGATCCTGGGTCTTCTTGATAGCATAGTTGAGTGGATAGCACACTAACTTCTATATTAAGAAGACCCAGGATCGATTATAGTCTTTCTCGGGTTTTCCTTAAAGACGGCAGCAGATTTAAAGTATCAGGCAGGTGGTAGCACTGCCTGTGTAGATATAGCTCAGATTGTTCATCGAAATGATATTTTAAATATCTCCACAATAGGTTATCAGAACTTTACAATACTGTACTGCGTTTCCTTTTATAACAATATCTATGTAATGACTGAACCACATGTTCTGGGAGTGTCGGTAATTATCATAACAAAAAGTTTGAATTTCTTGTTTTTCTTTCTACTGCTACATTTTTATTACATGGTAACTTAGATATCAAAACAATGGTGTTAACCAATTTTGCTGAGGTAACATAGTTTCAAACAGAATATTCGCTTTTATAAGTATTATTAATAACTAGTAGTAATTTTAAAAAAATCATGATTCTAGTGTAAACGATGTTATAACTACCCCTTGAAGTTAGCTTTTTTACAGACATTTTATGTTCTTTTAAAAAGCTTAAGTACAGGGTGAAACGGGAATTACCAACCGATAATAGATAAACAATAAATGTTACAGTTGGAAACTCACTGTATTTAGAACTTGGTTATAAATACAGTCTATTGAAACACTGCATTAAAAAAACAAATTAACAAGTAAAGAGTAACTAAGGAAGTAAATGTGTGGATGGCTAATTATCAATCCTTTAAAAACAATGCAAACAAGATAGTAAAGAGGGTATTTGCACCATCCCTACGTAATAGCACAGGCAATAATTTACATATAGCAATATACAAAACTATTCAAGCACAATTGAGTGTAATGTATCGTATTTATGAATGTTAACATTCTACTACACTGTGCGCCTGTGTTATTATGTTGGGATGATGCAAATACTCTCCTTACTATCTTTTTTTTTTGCATTGTGTTTGAAGGATTGATATTAGCATCTCTAAATTTACTTCCTTTTTTTTAGAAAAGATTAAATGGAAAACTACTTAGTAATTAGTATCTAGTTATAAAAAAACGAATAAAAAATAGCAGCCATATTCTTCTCTCTGTCTCTTTTTCTATATACATACATACTAACGTACAAGCCCGTCAAAAATGACGGGAAACCAAAAACTATTCCGGATAAAACTAGCAATACACAAAATAAATAAACAACAGTAATGTAAAATTTCCTTTCTCAAGAACATCCTACATATTGGTGTCTTTGAATAAACGGTTAAAACATACGATGACCATGTGACTGCATACACACCTGTTCTTCTTCTGAGGAAAAGTCGTCCTCTTTCCTACAGGTAATTGGTATCTTCAGTCTGTTTTAACAAAGGCTTTTTTCGTAATAATTTCTAAACATATGTGTGCTAATTTCTTACTTATTTTTTCATAGGTGTCGATAGGGTGCGAATGCACTTCTGTGTCTTCGATCATAGGAGTCTTCCCGGCTTTCCTATTCGGATCCTACCTATCTGACGTCATAATGATGTGGATGATGTTGTGTCACACACATAACGCCATGCCTGATCTGGTAAATTTAGGAGCTACTTACGCCTATGTCAGCGATTAAATTCAACTAAAATAGGAACAGGCTATCAAAAGAGGAAGTATTATAATAGAAATACTGGAACTGGACTCGTGTAACTCACGAAGTTCAGAGACATCAAGTGTGAACGATTGACTGACTGACCGACAATAATGGCTGGAGACGGCTTGAATGGGTAATGAAGAAAAACTTTAATATAAGTGTAACATAACAGCAAATGTACAACGTTTCGACAAGGTTTTGTCATCATCAGGACTTGTACCTGATGATGACAAAACC
>NW_013666241.1:208014-211529 GCF_000517525.1 Limulus polyphemus
TTAAATTTTTTCTACATTCCCCATTCAAGCCGTCTCCAGCCATTATTAGTCTCAAAGTGGGTTCCTCGTCATCGAATTTGACTGACCGACATTTGGCTTATATATATATATATATATAGATATATGAACTAAACATTTTGATATTAGAAATTTGTGATATTTATTATAAAGTAGCAGGATATAATAAAATTAATTGCTTTAAATATTCTAACAGTAGTGTTTATCAGTTATAACAAGATGGGATAGAATATATAATGTTGATATTCTAAAGGCAGAGTAATACGATGGTAAATAATGTAATATATTAATTACTGCTGATGATCCACTTCAAACTCGTGGTTAAACTATGAAATGTTGTGAACTGTCAAAATGGAGTCACTTCCTCGTATCTCATTTAAATCCGTGCATATCTATCCATTCGAAGGAACGTATTTTGTATTATGTGACTGAACGTCACACAGGAGTAATTTTTGTATTCTTTAAATCAACGGTGCTTGTTGTCTTGCGACATGTGTGGACGACGTTCCATACACTTCCTTGTACATAATAATTTTTCTCTGGTACGAATGGAGTTCTTGTATAATGAACAGAGCTGCCATGGGATAAGTTTTAGAATGGCATTTTTATCACTTTCACCTGGCTTTCTCAGTTCGAAACTTAAAAATTAGAGCTTTGCCTGAACTGTACTGAAGAACAGATGTGTGAATCTACATCTTTGTGTTGTATATATAGGGCTTTGATATGATATAAAACGATATATCACCTCACCGTATATAGCACACTGAACTTCTATACTGTCTGAAGAAAAATATATCAAACTTTACAGCGTTTCGGTCCACACGCTAATTTATTTTTTCGCGACAAATTGTTGAAAGATATCAGCAACCTGTTCAAGCAGAATATACTGTTAAGTAAGTTATGGTCTCAACAATATTGTTGCTTGTCTGAATGTATATTGTTGATTTTTCAGTATTGAAAAATGGACATTTAAAACACCAATAATATGAACTAAGAACTGACTTAGAATTTGTTGCCTTGCTAACTACATGTAAATCTATATAATATAATATTACTGTCTGTTGCTTGTTGTATGTCCATGTAAGTACTTCGCAGGGTGTGGATGTATCTTTACCAAAATTGGTATGGAGATTCATTAGGTCCATGTGGGTGTACATACAAAGTTTCAGTTTTGCAGTTTTTATGGGCGTTTTTTTGCGTTTTCACCACAGTTTATGAAACTTTGGAAGAGGTAATAATACAATAATCAGTTCATTATAAGCATAAGAGTTTAATAATATATATATATACACACACCTAGAATTTTTTTTATAGAATAATTATCTCATTCTAATTAGTTTTAATTTTGTGAATCTTCACCAAAAATGTTCACTTATGTTCATAGTTTTAATAAATAATAAACACAACAACAAAAACATTTGATTTATGAGTTGAAGTTGTGGTAATCTTACATAAAAGAAATACTTAACTCAAAACAAAGAAGATAAACTTAAGTGTAATCATTTCCCCCTCTTCATTGGAGACCATTCGCCAAAGCCTTCGTCAAATACGTCCTCGTCAAATCCACGGGAATCGACCTCCGGAAATGTTCGTCGTTCACGAACATCAGAATCGACATCTATGTAAGAATTATAGAGAGCAGCGTTACCCAAAGGGATGTTTTCATCCAAGGTTGTCGTGGGATGTTGGCTAACCAAACTACTCAGAAGAAACTTCCTAATATCTCCCTTGGCTACAGGATGGTAAAGGCTCTCCAAAGAGACAAGATTTCTTGTTGAATGTGATGTTTCTTTCTTCGCCAAGTTTGCAGTTGCAATCCCCAGACGACGACTTTCATGTCCTATTAGATGTTCTTTACCATCGATAAGAGAATGCCAATATGGATCCGTAAGTGAGAGGTCTTGCAGTGCCACCTGCCTGTATGATGGGTGAGCACTTGAATAAAGAAAACATACAAGGCCCAGGCAAACCCTTAAAACTAAGGAGCCGTTTCTTAAAATTTCCTGTAAGAAACAAAAACAAAAAACTGTGTTTTAAATAGATTTTCATGTACATTATATGTATAAAAGTTACTTGCACACGAAAACATCTTGTACGTTTTTCATTTATGCAGATCGCAGTATACGACTAATTTTTCACGTGTTAGGTATACATTACAGAATATAATTTCCACAAAAACTAACGATTTTCATGAAAAATAGGCTTAACTGTGAAATAATTGGTTGTTTATTATAAAAACATATAGATGCTTTACAGAGAATATGTTAGTTTTTTATTTGCACTAGTTCACGTTGATTAACTAAATCTCCCTTCAAAGAAAAACGTTGGTACACATATTATGCATTAATAACACAGACCACATCCGTACAATATACTTCACACGTACGAGATAATGTTTCATTTCTGAGAATTCAGTTTTACTGATTATTTTAATTTTTTATCGGTTGAGGAGGAAAAACGCTACGAAAACCTATATGATAACATTTTTATATTATTTTAATGAAATCTTTAATGCCGAAAAAAAAACGTTTTATTAAAATACGAGAAATATGATTTACTACAACTAAACACAAAATTATTAATGAAGACATTTTAAAACCAGGATAACCATATAATATGGTAAATTATTCGAGAACTATCTGTTTGTTTTTAACTATGCACAAAGCTACACAAGGGCTATCTGTGCTCTGCCCACCACGGGTATCGAAACCCGGTTTTTAGCGTTGTAAGTCCGCAGACATACCGCTGTGCCACTGGGGGGCCGAGAACTATCTACGCTAGCCATCCCTAATTTTGAAGCGATAAACTAGAAGAAAGGCAGACAGTCAATACCACCCACTGCCAAACACGACGAGGACCTCAAAGTGCAGAGCGTGATTTTGTTTCAGTGGCAATGGGGCGCGAACCACGGAATCTCAGATCACACAATCGGGCACGCTAACTGATGGGCCACACTCGAAATGTGCAGACATCTCAGTTGCACGATTTTTTCCCTTTAATTTTATGTGAGCAGAAAAATTCTTATTGCTAAAATTAAAGTAGTTATTTGTAATAAAAAAGTGAAATGTAGTTTTATTCATTTATTACCAATACTTACGAAAAGGTTAAGTTTTTGGATAAAATGTTTGTTTCAACGCAATTTTTTCATTAATCCATACGTTTTATATTGTTTGCCATACATATAAAGCTATGATGTAGGCAGACAAAAAATATAATCAATATATATTTTAACATGCTGTTACGCAGAATTATTTATGTCTTAAACACTATTTGTCAGCCTCATTCAGTTTGACGTTTTTCATTTAAATCAAATTTTCTTGCAAGTTTTTTTTCCAAATCTAAGTTGTGACTAAATCGTTTTATGTATAAGTTATTTAACTACAGTAGTGTTGATGGATTCTGAGAATCTGCCAGTGAAAGTAAAGAAGAATATTGTTGCGTCATCGAGATCACGTGACAATTCTCACGCTATCTTGTTTCTAGAACTATCATGTACT
>NW_013666241.1:212576-216004 GCF_000517525.1 Limulus polyphemus
AGCGGTTAAGTTATATTCGGAAAGAATAAACCCGTTTTATTAAGTAAAGGCTTGTGTCGCGTAAGTTTCGTCGGTACGAAGTTACGGAAAATCAGTTAATTAAAAAACGGAGACGTAACAATATGTTATAATATGCCAACCACACTACATTTACCATAACCAGTGCTAGTGAGAACTTTATTCCAATACTGAGATTCTTCAGGCCGGCTGAGAAACAACAGAAATAGTAATGGTATAGACCTACATGCATTATCAATTTTCAAGAACAACTACTGGCACAATGTGAATCAGATTAAACAAGTGAATTGTAATTATTATAAATTTTATTTAAGTCATTTACTAATTTTTACTGAGTAGGTCATCCTTTATATGTCAAGGTTACACTCAGGGGGTAAATTGCTTATAAAAAATGGTGGGGACACGCCAAAAACACAATAGACTAGCGTTAGAATACATAGTGCAGATTTTAAAAAAAGTGGGGAACATGTCCCTCCTGTCTCCCAAAATGATGACGAACATGGTCACACTCATACTTTTAACCTAATGGTGGGAGTGGCCTAGAGTTGTGTGACCTGATTGTGAACTCGAGATTCTTGATTCGCGACCGGTTGCTGTAGAAATCCGCTCGCAATTTGGGACCGTGGATGAGCTATAAATGTGGCGGTCAAATACCATTATGCAATCAGAAAAGAGTAGCCCAAAAGTTGCCGGTGGGTACTTTTGACTAGCTGCCTTCACTCTAACTTATCAGTTCAAATTAGGAACGGCTATGCGCATTTAGTTCTTGTGTACAGTTTTGAAACAAACAGATAATTTTTTAAAGCTATCTAGAATGTTTGCATTTTATTATTAATACTTTTCTAAAACACTTCTAGGCAACTTCCATAAATGTTTTCTCAAAGACAGAATAATAACATTTTAAAATTATACAATTCGTGAAAACATTCAAGATGCATGTATAACATCATGAAGATATGATAGAAATATGTATTCGTGGTGTTAGAAAAATACGTAGGTTCAAAAAAATTATTTAAGGCAAAAGTAAAATTACTTATAACCCAAGCGCTTTCGAAAGCGTTTAGGTTATAGGGTATTATATTTTTGTCTTATATAAATATACATGCTGAGGCACGAGTCCTTTGTCCGGGTTATGAATTTAAAACATATGAGGTGAATGCTATGATAAATAACACAAAAATCCTAACTTTCACACAATTTATTCATTACATAACATGTTATTACAATATTCATTATTAACCCCACCAAAAATTTTGTGTAAGCTTTAAGAACTTAATATGTATATACTTAAAACATGATATATACTGTGCGATGGTCAGGATGACTTTATAGAAAGATGTAGCGGCCAAAGTAGTAACGGTAGGGGGTGCTTTCTATTACTCGCTTTTAACATCCAGCTCTTAATGTCATTTCACAGTATTTCTTGTGATTACTTGGCCGCAGACGTGTGTTAAGAGCCGAAGTTGAAACGTCACGGTTCAAAGAAGGAAGTGAAACGGCTCTTCATATCAGCCTTATGGTGGCTGTTGAAATAGAAACTTCAGTTGAGTTTATGTAGTATTGCAATAGTGGCGGCCATTTTTTTCATTGCATTCCTTCATAGAGAGTGCTAGTGCACTTTCTGAGATCTATAAGACGTTTGTGCGCTCTCACCCCACACTGTATGTATGTTGTTTTACAGAAAAGTTTTTTGTTTTTGGTGTAAGGACGTGGCACCATCTATGAATGTAGTTAACGTTAACTTACGTGAAAGATAATAAATGGTCAATAAAAGCAATAATAGGGGATAGAAATGGAGGTGAACCACCATTAACACGCCCCTTGTTTCAAACTATCATCCCACAGAGATTGGTTGAAATTTGCCCAGCGACCTAGGAGTAGTTAGATAACTGACAAACAGACAGACACATTTTTTTTGCTTTATATAGATATATTAAGTAAATTAATGCAAGGATAATATTACATTTTATTTGAAGTAAAGAATTATTTTTGAATACCCTAATTTACACTATGTATGTGTGTGTGTTTGTATGATGTATATATATATGCAAATACATACACACACAAAATATCAAGTCTTATAATACTTGAATTATCACAAGTGTACCTAAGACTAATCACTTTATTAATGTCAGATGTAAGATAAAAATAGAACACCCACTATTTTATACGTATTTTACTGGTATTATACATTATACCTGACAGGCTATATGAATGAAGTTCATATCTACAAATCATGTTTCACAGAAAGAAACAGGATCGATTTTGAGATAAAACTATATAGTGACTTTGCTCAGTGGAATGTAAAGCGTTTTCCTCCAAAAACAAACTACGTTTTATCTCTTTTTGGAATGTGGAACTAGAGACGAATGGTTTTCTCCCAATGATATTCAATTACCAAAGTGCTTGCATTGTTGGTGTCTGGCTCACGTCACTCGAAGCGCTTTATGATGGCCCTGATATCTTTCATTGCGTTTCCCACGCGCAACTTTGCTGTTTACGTTGAATTTTTCACCGTGTGTTGCACGCACGAGATGTATATACATTTTAAGTATCAATGTTTTCTTAAGCTACAACTCTACAGATATGGAGATATAGTATATGAAAAACAGTTACGTACTTTGGCCTTTTGTCTCAGCTAGAAGCAGTATATAAAATAATAATAACGACAAAAACTGCTAATAACACAAAGTTATTCATCACAACAAACGCTGTTGTTGCTTTTTTAGCACAAAGCTACACGTCTCTGTCCACCGTGAGTAATCGGACCTCGGATTTTAGCGTTGTGAATCCATAAACTTACCACTGATCAACTGGAGGACCATAATAAATGCATTATAAAAGACTTATTATCAAATAGTTAAAAGGGCAGTGTTTGAAACAGTATCTGTTCTCTTAGGCTACACTTAAACATAACGTATTAGATGTAAAACGCTGCTCATCGTTCTTGCCTTCAAAAGACAAAGTAACTAGTAACCTCTGGTTACTTTTCAGCAAAGTTTATAATTGTTTTTAGAATAAAAAGCACGACACCGAACAATCTCTTATAAAAAATACCATATCTAACATCTGCAAAAATAGTAGTATGAGAAATAATAAATAAACAACACAATATTTACCAAAATACAAAATCCTAGTGATCTGGAGTAAAAAATACGGCAACTTTTGTACTTTGTTTAACATTCAATGAATAATGAAGTGTAAACATAGCGAGATAGGGTCAGAAGCATTTCAATATTTCGTTTAGTGGGTAACGAAAACATAGCGAGATGGGGTCAGAAATACGCCAGCTATCATATCATATCTAAAATTTAATGAATAGAGAAAGTTTGTTTGTTTGTAATTAAGCACAAAGCTACACAATGGGCTATCTGGGCTCTGCCCACCACGGGGATCGAAACCAGGTTTCT
>NW_013666241.1:216861-243554 GCF_000517525.1 Limulus polyphemus
ATATTTAATAGTATGATTACTCGTTTCGCTCTGACTCGTATATCTTCATATTTAATAGTATGATTACTCGTTTCGCTCTGACTCGTATATCTTCATATTTAATAGTATGATTACTCGTTTCGCTCTCCAACTGCTTGAGCTATGAACAATTGAACGGATACGTAGTAGAAACAACTTGTGTAGACGTGACTTAAGCCTCAAATTGGTCCGTATTCCTTTGTTTCCCATGTCATTAATTGCAATTAATATCCTTGTCTTGGAAATCCTAAATCTCTAATATGAATACATGTTTATTATGTGTGTGTGTATGAACATTTTGCATTGGGAAGGGCCGTTACATGTCTTTCCCAAAAGCGATCCGTTTTTCAGTATTATCAAACTAGGTACGAAATGCGAAGCAACTTCAAAGTGTAGTTTTGATACTAACCGTTTTGTTGTTACTTTATATCGCCTGGTCCTGTCACAGGACTTGCTGATTTGTATATTGAAAATCATTTAATATAACGTGCTGAACCCTTTAAGAACATCAAAGATACGTAAATATAATACACAGAAATACAGTTTCCTAATCTTCAAGTAGAAAATTATTTTTGGAAGTGCGTGCTTCGATTTAAGTTTAGAATCTAAACATTTCTCTTCATTCTTTATTTACCAGAAACTAAGTTGAAATTAGTTAGATATTGTAATTATTGAGCAAATACCAGAACGTTTTGTAGGTTTGAGATCCACTCATTTCATCAAATCATCTGTCAATCAGATAATGATTTAGCACCGAGATAAGTTACGTTTGAGCACGATCAAACCCCCTTATTTTGCAAATAAATAGCTTACTATGTTACTCTGAATGTATATGATGATGCATTGTGAGCACACGATGACAAAGTCAAATCTAGTTTTAGATATGATAATGAAATATTAACACTATAGCATCACTCTGCAAGCTAAATCACATAAAACTAAGCTCATAACACGTTATGTATGGAAAACCACTTGCTATAAGAACTGTTATTTATAAGCTTCTCTGTTTTTATTATATAATTCTTTTCCCAGCTCTTCTCCCATTTGTCATTCTCCTGGGAGTATATATATCCATATGAGCACATATCAATATAAATGTCATTTTTTCTGTTATTGTAGTTTTGTTTCTACCGTGAAAATATAAATTGGTAATAAAGAACGAATATGGTAATTTAAACAAGATAGGTTCTACTTTCCGTTTCTCTTACATCAGAACACATTCATAAAGTGTCAGAAGATTCTCTAAGCGATATAGATCCGGCGAATGATGAAGTCGAATAAGAAATGTCATCATACGTGGTACGTCGGTAATGGAGAAATCTCATTCGAAGGGTAAGAGTTAACATTGGAGATTCCCATTAGCAAGAGCTACTAGCTTGTGAGTTACAAACTCAGGTGATATCATATATCAGCTACTCGGCTATAAGAAGCTTAAGAAATAAAGCTCAGTGGCCTAAACGACCGTTTTATTACTCGAGTTACAGATACCTTCTCACGTTTCCATCTCTTGAAATATACACATCGCTGCTTTCCGACTTATTCAACGCGTCAAGTGTTATATATTTCTAGTTTTGAAAATATATTATATTTAAAATATCTAAATTTGAGTGGGAATTACAATTCTTACTAATAAAAAGGACAAGAAGAAGAAAAAACAAGATTTATCGTTCAGTAAATTGTTATTATAAATATAATATGTACAATCATTTTTCGGAAGTCAACTTTAGCATCGGCACTTTTCTGTACGTGGTCGATTGCTCAAATCATAATTTTTGTTCTTTAAACAATAAAAAAACAACATATGGTGAACTAAAGTATTTACTGGTAACTAATCTCCCTTGCTCCGATTATTCACTCCCCTCTCTAGGACCTACCAGCCAGGTGCGCGTGCCTAAGTTTCTTTTCAATCAGCCGTATCTGTAATTTACTGGCATGTCTGTAAAAATAGAATACTTTTATGGGCAGGTGTTTTACGTCACTCAACCCCTCCTAGACACGACCATGTCCATTCTGTTTTCTGGAATGTGTGTTAGAGAGAAAGAATGGTCCTTTATATTACCACATAATAAGATAGAAACAGCAACCAAATAATAATAGCCTGCTGAACACAATTCGTGTTGTGTACACTCGCAGGTTTTATCAGGTGTTTGAAGCACAAATAGAGTAATGTAACGAGCAATTTGGGTTATGGTTTATCCTAAAGTTAGCTAGTTCGGTATCAAAATCTATGTTCGCGCAGAATTAGCATCAAACAATAGCTATTTGGATCTCTATTATGTTAAATATAATTTCAGAACCTTACAAGCTAATTCAACAACCTCGTAGTTGGAAAACTTTAATGTTGTAAACTGGGTTGTATAATCTATGGTAATTTTAACAAATTTTCAAATTTATTTACATGAAATAATACTAACTTAGATTTCCATTATAGCTTACTTTGTTCAGCTATGTGTATTTCCGGCGTGATTAAAAACGTCAAAGGGTATTGTTAGAAATTATTTTTTCCATGATTTGTCGACGGCTGTTTAATAAATCGTGCAACACCATTGTAGCACAATAATTAATAACTAATCTATTGTTTCTTTAGTTACGTAACCTCAAACGTATGCTGTAAAAAAACAACAACAAAAAACAATTCTATAGCCAATAGTGTTAGGGACGAAGAGTAAGATTCCTTCATACCTACAAACAAGTAAGTTTTTAGTTATTTTTTCTACCCTAAGCTTGATAAACGTGAAGGAAATGTTTTTTATGTGATTGCAAGAACTCTAACGGAGTTTTATTTTCATTGTAGAAATATAAAATAAATTTACTCTTACAAAGGGCCAGTTTACAAAAAAGGGAGCATAACGAAACTATCTTCATAGAGCAGAATAAAAGTGTGGAATGCACCTACATCTGCCCCAAATATCTCTTGCTATTGTATTATCCTGGAATTCGTACTGCTTTTACCTTAGTTTGAACTTACGTTGGCTTTCTGAACACACAAGCTGGGGAGAAACCTTGCTTCTGAGCATGCGCTACAACTAAAGATGTCAGTTATTGTTGGGTTCTATGTTGTACTGGTCTGACGCGCTTATCAAAGCGACCGTCTGTTCAAATGCTTAATTAAACCACGTGTGATTTCAATAAAAAAAAATCCATGTGTTGAGAAGTAATTTTACCACTGACTTACTTCGAATAATATCTTCTATTTAATTGATATTATGAAAATTTTCAAATATAGTGTCCGTTTGCTTTGTATTCACTCTACTAGTATGAACTGCAAACGACCTCTCTATTTAACTAGTTTCTGCAATTAGTTTTAGAGAACATGGCAAAGGTTTCCAAGTCATCTTAAAATAATAAGGATGATTAATAAAACTATTTGTTTACTTTAGTTATTAAATCTAATAATGCATTTATTTCCGTATATTTTCAGCAAAAACGTTTAACATTTGTTGTTAAGAAGTATTTGTAATAGTACAATAATCTTCCACTCTGCAAGAGTTGTTTAAATAGTTAGTCCAAATTTGTACAAAATTAAGTGTTTATATATTAATTATCCACTTATAAGAAAATTACTGAGTTTAGAACTAACATTGAATACGCCATCTGTTAAATATGTTTGTTGGTTATCGGTGTTAATAGTTCAACGGCTTATGTATTTTGTTTTATGAATCACATTCTCATAAATTTTTATGAATTATTATTACTCGCACGATTGAAACACTCAAACCGCACGAATTGTTAAAGAAAGGTGTGATTACCTGCTCTTGTTTTTGTTAGTTCTAATCTTTTCTTCACTTTCGTCATTTCTATTTGTGTCGAAGATATAACCAAAAATATCTTATGTTAACCAGAACTTTTCTTGTTTCCCAAATTAAACTCCGAATAACGTCATCTTTCGCTAATCATTCGTTTTCCTTTCTTCAGTGAGTAGGTATTATAACACACGATACAGTGTGAAATACAAATATATTTCATTGTTTGAATTTAAGCACAAAGCTACACAATAGGCTATCTGTTCTCTTTCCCACCACGGGTATCGAAACCAGGTTTCTAACGTTGTAAGTCCGCAGACATACCGCTGTACCACTGGGGGCAAATAGAGAAAGCAAAAATGGTTGTTTGTTTTAAAGCAAAGCCACATTGGGCTATCTGCTGTATCCACTGTGGGGAATCGAACTCCAATTTTAGCATTGTAAGTCTGGAACTTAACGCTGACCCACCGGGGGACAGAAAAAAAAGGAGTGAGCTAGAGAGAGTAATACGGCGTTTTTTTGTAATTTATTTAACATCCAGTGGAAACCAAAGAAAACAGAATGAGCTGGAGTGAAAAAATACAAAATACATCAACCTTTTTATCCTTTTTGAAAAAAATATGAATAAACAATAAGCTATGGTAAAAAAAATAGGAAGTCAGTTTTCGTATGTTATTCAAAACTTCTTGTATGATGAAAATAAAGAAAGAATACAACAGAAAGAGAAATAAAATATGTCGGTTATGTATTTGCTTAAACGATTTAATGGGCAATGAAACTAAAATGAAGCGAGCGGCTAGGAACGATACGTTCTACGTGAAAATGTAGCAACAAAAGAAAACATTACACTTCAGTTCTCACAAGGGATTTTATTGTATGTTTAATTTGAAATACAGATTTTGTTGTTGTTGTTTCTGCTGATTATGTATTGGCATTCGTAATTCTTCAAACCAATTCTTTATAAAACTTTCTACGTGAAGGTAGAGTAAATGTTACAGTAATAGTAACTTCTCAAGCTCCACCGCGGAGTAATATAAGATTATTGCTCGGGTCAAGATTCTTCTTAATGAATTTTGATACTAGCAGCCAAGCGATGATATCACTCAAGAGAGCATTCTATGACAGGGAAATTAAACCTAACCACAGAGTTAAGTGAAACAACGAAATTAGTTTCTTTTTACTGGGTAGAATGTATCAACTTGAAGAAAGACTGATATGTAAATAGTTGAATTACCTTCAGCTAGGCCTTCAAACTTTCCTTTTACATGAATATGTCATCTCCAAAAATATTCTCTCATTTACATAAATAAAAACAACCATTCACTCCGGTTGACTTTATCGAAGTTATTTACATACATAAAAACAACCATTCACTCCGGTTGACTCTATCCAAGTTACTTACATACATAAAAAACAACCATTCCGGTTGACTGTATCCAAGTTATTTACATACATAAAAACAACCATTCACTCCGGTTGACTCTATCCAAGTTACTTACATACATAAAAACAACCATTCACTCCGGTTGACTCTAATAAAAAAAACATCGATCGAAAGTGGCAACAAAAATGTGATGAATTATGTTTCCATTTAATTCTGGAATGCAGGGGGCGCCGCATCAGATCGAGATACCAATCAAGAGCATAACTAAGGCTTCATTTCTGGAGCGATCAACTGGAGATGGGGGCGGCAAAAAATTTCTTCCTAGGGCTACACTATCCCTTAATATGGTTTGTTTGTTTGTTTGGAATTTCGCGGAACTTGACACGAGAGCTATCTGCGTTAGCCGTCCCTAATTTAGCAGTGAAAAACTAGAGGGAAGGCAGCTATTGGATCACTGCGTTATTGTTTTGATGGCTTGCCGTATATAGCTTAACAAAAATCGTATAATTCAAGTGCGCACGTTAACATACAAAAGACAAAATTTTATGACAGTTCCAAAACAATAAGTCACATTGGCGCTAGTCACATATACAGTAGATTCTGGACAAGCTAAATTACAATAAATCAAAACAGTGGAAAAAAATAAAAATTCCTTCCTGTATATTCTCCATAAAAATTAAAATAAATCCTGTAATAGTGAATGTCCTCAAGTAGGTCATCTGAGAAAGAAGTTCAGGATAGTAGGTCACATGAAATGACTGCTAAACTAGTGAGTTCTGTGAAAATGTGATAGAACTATACATAACGTTTGAGAGTAAATACGAATATCAAATCACATGCCAATAATGACGAGAGTAAGTAAGTGACAGTGTATTAAAGGATAGTAACATATGATTATGATAATCAGGACAGCCCCCCAGTGGCACAGTCGTATGTCTGCAGACTTACAACGCTATAATCCGGGTTTTGATACACGTGGTGGGCAGAGCACAGATAGCCCATTGTGTAGCTTTGTGCTTAATTACAAACAAACAATCATCAGGACAATAAGTTGTACTGATGACAGTAAGCACATGCCAATGACGTAAACCACATTTTGTAAATATCTACTATGGTAAAGTTTATATGGCAACAAATCACGTGAATGAATTAATCCAATAAAGAACATTAGAATGAGTTACAGGTCAATAACTCATATAATATTGTGCACTGAATGAGTTATTTCACAGAGGATTGGAGTGTAAACCGCATTTTACAGTAAAATACATTGATAAAAATGATACGATAGTAAATTAACACATTAAGTATATGAAATGACAGTGCATTACAGAACGAAACATCTACGACAGCAGCTACTAAAACAGTAAATTGTACGGCAGTGAAAAAATTGTATTTATATGAGAGTGAATCAGGACAGTAACTCCATGAACGGGAAAAGTTCCAGAAAAATAAGTTATATTATAAGAAATTCATGACAATAAAGAAGAGTATGGCATGAATGGTAACGAGACTTTTCATCTGAATTTTAGAAATATTGTATATCATATTATCTTATGTGTTGAAAGCTAAGTATAGTTCATATATTCACGTAAACTCCGAACGCCTACAGTGATTGACCAATTATTAGGACTTTACGTAATCTCGGGTTGGAACACTTATAATCGGGACAGTAGTTTGGAATAAAACGTTTCATAGATTCCATAGGGTGCTGGAAAGTGCTTTGTTCCATTGAAGCCCATTTGTCGAGTCCTATCGACTGCAACTGGTTGATTTTGAAGATGAGATTCGGTGATTATGAGGAAGATGACTGAAGTAATTGTTCTGTTAATGCTTGTCATCATCAGGTGTCATTGATGACGAAACCTTGTCGAAACATTGTACATTTGCTGTTATGTTAAACTTATATTAAAGTTTTTCTTCATTACCCATTCAAGCCGTCTCCAAGCATTATTAGTCTCAAAGTGGGTTCCTCGTCATCGAAATTTAATTGTTCTGTTCTTCAGGCCAGTTTTGAAAAATACAAGTTTAATGTAGAGTTGCATTATCATCCTTGTATATCAAAAAGAAAAGTAGCAATTTTGGGAGGACATGATTGACAACATCGTTCACGTAGATTCTGATTGACAACATCGTTCACGTAGATTCTAATTGACAACATCGTTCACGTAGATTCTGATTGACAACATCGCTGATGTAAATTCTGATTGACAACATCGTTCATGTAGATTCTGATTGACAACATCGCTGATGTAAATTCTGATTGACAACATCGTTCATGTAGATTCTGATTGACAACATCGTTCATGTAGATTTTGACTAACAATATCGTTCATGTAGATTTTGATTGACAACATCGCTGATGTAGATTCTGATTGACAACATCGTTCAAGTAGATTCTGATTGACAACATTGCTGATGTAGATTCTGATTGACAACATCGTTTAAGTAGATTCTGATTGACAACATCGTTCAAGTAGATTCTGATTGACAACATCATTCATGTAGATTCTGATTGACAACATCGCTGGTGTAGATTCTGATTGACAACATCGTTCAAGCAGATTCTGAATGCTATTTGCCCTTCTAAAGGAATCAAATAATCTTAACCCTCCCAGATAAACTTTCTTCACACCATACAACGTCCGCGTATTTTCGTAACATCGCAAGATGGGTCAAATGCCTCATGTGGTTTTTTCTAAGTTTAAGTACACCCTTACACATAAAAGGGTGAAATACACAAGCTATCAGATTTTATCATACGCGTCCAGTCGCTCGTTGTCCACAGTTTCGCTTTAAGCATTACTGAAATTGGCCTTCCGTGTTTCTATATGATATTAGCATTTTTCAGACTTTTTAATCGCTGCCATATGACAGTTTTGGTAATATCCCCCAGTTTATTGGCTTGAGATAGTCAAATCCTGACCAATATTGAAAAAACCTGTCAGATGATGCATAGTCTGATGTCTGTTGCAATTTACAACTCTGTCCTATCATCATTAACTTGGTCAGTCAACAACTGTTGTTGACTCTTACTAACAGGCGTTTCTCTTTCAATTATCATTGCTGAATGGTTTTCATGATTTATGTGAAAGAAACAATATTCGGTACTAATGTTTGTGCTAGACGAGGACCTACTATCACGTCTCTTTGGAAAAACAAACACAATCGATACTAATGTTTGTGCTAGACGGGGACCCACTATCACGTCTATTTGGAAAAACAAACACAATCGATACTAATGTTTGTGCTAGACGAGGACCCACTATCACGTCTCTTTGGAAAAACAAACACAATCGATACTAATGTTTGTGCTAGACGAGGACCCACTATCAAGTCTATTTGGAAAAACAAACACAATCGATACTAATGTTTGTGCTAGACGAGGACCCACTATCAAGTCTATTTGGAAAAACAAACACAATCGATATTAATGTTTGTGCTAGACGAGGACCCACTATCAAGTCTATTTGGAAAAACAAACACAATCGATACTAATGTTTGTGCTAGACGAGGACCCACTATCACGTCTATTCGTCTCTTTGGAAAAACAAACACAAAGTTTTGCTTTTACGCATTGTCTTGCAGGATAAGTACATTCCTTATATGATCAGATAATATATATTTATCCAATAGATGAAGTGTTCTACAAATGTGTGTTAGGGATTCTTAATAAAGTGGTCAGCCAGTATATATGCAAAGAAAAGCCAGTCTGAAAGACATATAAAAAAACAGTTACACGCATGAGGGTACTTAAACATGAGACAGTACCTGTACAGAGAGTCCCAGAAATCTGGACCCATAGGGAAAATAGACATTATATTCTTAATGTTAAACAAACACAATTCTAATGTCAGTTGTAGATATTTCAGGAAAGAAAATACACTGATGGCACAGTATACCGATAATTGATATGTGTATGGCTGTTAATGGCATGGAATTTGAGTAATAAATAGATTAAGTATAAATTGTGTATTTTTCCCTATGGGTCCAGACTTATGGGACACCCTGTTATCTGTGATGTTATGTATCCTGTAAAGATCGGGTTTACATAAATAGGTATAGGTTCGAAAACTGTAATTGACATGATATTAGATATGGTTTTACCCCCTCACTTTGCTCTAGAATCTTTGAAAACGGATAAAAAGTAAACGAGATGATCCAGATTTGTAGGATAGATATGTTAAAATGTTTAGTGTAGTTACAGATCAGCATGAAAGGGAGATACTGATACATACGACAGTTTAATAGATGGGGCACAACGAAAATCTAATGTAGCAATTACGAAACAACATAATGGACTAAACGAAAGTCTAAGAAAATAGCTAAAAGCATCATATCACGGACAACACGAAAATGTAGTAGTCTTAAAAAGACACTGCATTGGCAACACGAAAATCCAATGTAATAGTCATGAAACAACAATTCAAAACCTGTGGTAGCCGTAAAAGAATTCAGGAACTACCTAAAAATCTGTGGTAGTCGTGAAACGACAATCCATAGGCAACACGCAGATCTAAACAGCAGTCACAAAAAAATCATGGACTACAAGAAAATCTATTTTAGCAGTCACAAAACAGAAAATCATGGACTACAAGAAAATCTATTTTAGCAGTCACAAAACAGAAAATCATGGACTACATGAAAATCTAATGTAGCAGTCACAAAATAACAGGTTACAGAACAAACGAATGTATTATATGTATGGTGTTTTTAGTTGTTATTAGCACATCACAGTGAACCTATTTCTATATATGATTTGGAGAATAGGTGGCATTGATACTACTAATTTATTATTATACATATAATATATAGCTTACCACTATAATAAGTTTAATTTTGTTTTGTTTTTCGAGTTGTCCTTATCTAGGGTTGTTGATGAGGGTGGAATTCCTCTAAATCGGTATATCACAGTGATAAGTGGTGAATAGAATGATAGATTAGGCTTCATATTTATTTTTAGTATCTTAACCACAAGCGTATGATATAGTAGTCGTGAAAAACAAATAAAAAAATTACTACATAAACAAAACATATTGACACTAAAATGAATGAGCTTACAAGTTGCAGAGAAACAGAAAATATGACTTTTCCATTTTAGTACACTGTAGTTGGAAATTACAAGATTTTTACAAATCTTCAAATCTTACTTATACTTAGCTATATTAACTGTCCTAATATTAGGCTTAATTAGTAGGTATCGCATAACGTTATAGTATACCCAGGCCCCAGTGTTGAGTCCAGAACTTTCCACCTGGTGGAGGGGAGAGAATATGAAGTTGGGGGAAATTAATTAAAATTCAGATTCGACAAAATGGAAAGTACTGTACTCCAGGGGAAGAGTTTTTGTAAGGAATCCCCTCTCCTATGAATTCAACACTGCCAGGCCCTATTGAGTTTTGTTTTTTTATACAAGCGGAACCCATATATTTTTCTGTACAGCAAGGATATTTAAGCTTGTAAACAGTATATGAATGCTTAATCTTTGGAACTATATATTTTTTAATTAAATAAATCCTTATTGTAAACACATTAAGGTAAAATAGTTACAGAACAATAAGTCGATGAGTGAGAAATCACAAATAATTAATTAATTAATGATCACTGGATAGTATATCATAGAGGTTCACTTTATATTATAATAAACTACAGAATAGTAGGCCATAGAAAAAGAAATCATAGTGCAGAAAGCTAGAGAATAAGAAATGACAAAACTAATCAGTAAAACATAGGAGTGTAACAAGATAGGATAAGTCCCAGAGGAGTAAACCATAGGAGTGTAACAAGGTAGGATAAGTCCCAGAGGAGTAAACCACAGGAGTGTAACAAGGTAGGGTAAGTCCCAGAGGAATAAACCACATTGAATCACGGGGCAGAAAACTGTGAAGTAATAAATCATGGAAGATACAATTACTTAATAGTGAACGACGTATTTGTATGCTGTAGGATATGAAAGTAAAGGGCAGTGAATCATAGAACAGGAAATCGAGAAGTAGTTGATTCCTAGTACGGAAGAGTGAATTACTTGATAATAAGTAACGGAACTGTAACTCATAAAATATGCAGGCAAAGGACAGTAAATCACAGAACAGTAAATTATTGAGTAACTAATTAACTGATTGAGTAACTGATTAACTAATATGATAGTCAGTTTGTTTGTTACTGTTAGCTAGCTAGTCAGTTAGTAAGTGAATAGTGAGTTTGTGTTTCCACGGAGAAATATAGATACAAGGTATGCCTTAGGTATGAGAGAGAACCAGTAAGTAGGTGAAACTGTGGAATTAACTCCTATTGTGAACTTACGTTTATTAGGGGATATTAGGCAAAGTAACTTGTAGTTGAAGAAGTAAAATGCTTTTGTTAGCATTTAGGGGACTAGACTTTGCAGTCCCCAAAAATTCACTGAATACTTCCCTTGTCAGAAGTTGGATTACTTTGTTATAAATAAATTGAAATCAAGATTGAAGTTTCAAATGACACCAAGTGCTTGAGGTGAGCTTGGAAATTCAATATAAATGTTGAAACAGTAAAAAGATGAAGAAGAAAGGGAAAGAACATTAAAATGAGATCAAGAAGAAATAGAAAGGAAACTAAAATGCGACCAAAGAGAAATTTACAGAAAAGTAAAAGAAGATCAAGAAAAAAAACAAAGAAAATTATAAGAATAGATAGGAATTTACGAGTGAAATTACCAGTACAAGGTTTCCCGATGGGTCAGCATTAAATGTACACACTTACGATACTAAAATTCGGGGTTTGATTCCCCGCGGTGGACAGAGCCAAGATAGTACAAACAAACAAACGAGCACAAGACATGAGATTTACAGAAGAACTAAAAACAAATAAAAAACAACTTGAACGAAATCAAGATCGAGAAAGTCATAAAATTTGAACCGCAGAATTATAACAACAAAATCGAAGAAGTATACAAGGACATGAACAAATTAGAAAGGGAAATACAAATACGAAGTAAAAAAATGAAATACGGGTTGATATAAAAGAAACATGGAAAGATTATAAGAATAAAATGGGAGAAGAAGAAAAGGACATCGATGAAGTAAAAAAAAAAGGTGCAAAACGACATCAAAGTTAAAGCATTTGCCAATGCAAGGATAAATTTAATCTCATTTTCGACATGTCTGCTCAAAAAATCCCAACCTGAAACATCATTAAATATGCCATATGAAACAGAAAAACCCGTTTGGTCTAACTGTTATGTCAGCTATGACTGCAGGACCAGGACTACTCCAAATACACCATTACCTCATCACGTTAAGCTGTGGAAGTCAGTAGGCCAATTCAAAAACATCTCTCAATCGGTAAATCAACACATGTAAAGGTACTATGGGAGACATATAAGGCACAGTTTAAAATGACTTGCAAAATATATGGGCGAAGTAGTGAATAACAAGCTATTCTTCTTGCTACTTTTAAAAGGAACAACTTTAAAAATATGAAGTAACCTTCCAACAGAGAGTCGTAACAGCTATCAGTCATCATTGGCTTTCTAAAGCAAAGTTTAGAAGCAGACTTTATCTGAACATCTTGCAAACGTGGAAAGAATTGTCCAATGCTCTTAGTTAGTATACGACCAATTTATAGATGCTTTAATAAACTAGGTTATGAGAATTAAGCTAAAGCAAAATAGGCGTACATCTTTAAATAATCTTTTCAGTTGACGATGGAACTTGGATCAATTAAAGTGGCAGAAAAAGAATTGAAAATAATTATAGAATCGTCATATCAAATGATGTAGAAACATAAACATCCCCTGAAGGAAGTCTAGAAGAACTCAAAGGATTAATTAGACAACTGTTTACCTAGAATGGAAGAAGTGAATTACAGGACAGAAGGTATTTCAAACGCAACTTAAAATGCACATTGCCAGGAGTGCAGACAAACATCTTTAGGAAATAGAAACTGTGTCTAAAGGACGACAGGAAAAGGAAACTGATATACGAAATATGAACATTACATGTCAGACTATATGGATTAACCATTGATAATAAACTAAGGAAACGAGCCCTAAAAAGGGTAATGCTTCAGCTGCCCTAATTGGAATAAGGAATACATTATTTAAAGAAATTAGCACACATTTTTCTGCATTTTATCTATCAGGAAAATACTTTACCTCATAATTTATAGATTTAAACTGCTTGTTAACAAGCGGAAGTTTTTAATAATAAATGCTATCGGAATGTTTGTGAAACCTATGACATAAGGTGAAACAACAATGGAATGGATGTAGCCTAGTAGTTAGTGTTAGAAGGTTCATGGTTCGCGGTCTGATGCCATAAAAACGAGCGATAAGAATGACAATCAAATCTTATTCTATAAGATAAGAGTAGTCTAAGAGATGTCGCGGAGTACTTTTGACTAAGTGCCTTCCATATAGTCTATCATTTCAAAATTATGGATGTATACGCGTAGATAGCTTTTTGTCTGATTTTGCTCAAGAAATCTAAAACAAACAAATGAAACAAAAAATTTAAAACTTTAACGCTTTCGCACGGTATTCTAAGAAATTACATACTCATAATACTAAAAAATCATTTCGAATCGGAAGTAAATAAAATAGGTGAATTGAGAACAGTGACTTGTAAAATGACGTTCA
The DNA here is from genome assembly GCF_000517525.1 of Limulus polyphemus. Taxonomy (NCBI): domain Eukaryota; kingdom Metazoa; phylum Arthropoda; class Merostomata; order Xiphosura; family Limulidae; genus Limulus; species Limulus polyphemus. Next base: position 230,618 of record NW_013666241.1, read on the forward strand.
GCAGTGCTGAAATATAAACATCAGCTCGCTTAAAGAATAAATATAATTTATCCTTAACGATCTTTTTCCATATAATAACGACTAGGCCACAAACTCATGACTTGTTCACTTTATGTGAAAAATTAAATTGTGTGCTCTAACGTTTTGTTTGGCGGTTTGACTATCTAATTCATGGACTGTAGATTATCGGAATCAGCTCGAACGATAACACCGTATAATTCCTTAAATCACTCTTTTCTATGTGGTGGCTCCAAAGGTGGGGTCACGTAAATATCAACGATTTTCTTATACGTTAATCTTATATGAAAGAAATGCGTTATTACGGCGATCTAACAATATTATAAAGTTGCAGTATATCTCACTGTAATTCGTTTTGTCATCCACTTCATCTTCTTCAGGGTTCCCAAGAATGACAGTTGTTTAGAGAAAGATGTTGAAAATAATTTGCTATTGTACTTGACTGATATTAGTTCACGAATGGAAGAGCTAAGTTCATCCAAACAGGCACATCCATCTCACTGACATTTTAGCTACGTTAGTTGTTCTTCTATATGTTTTTAAAATTTCAGTTTATAACTACTGTATAATATGGGGTAGAAATGGCAAATACGAAAAATGGTAAAAAAATGGGGGATCGTGATAAGTGAAAGTCTGGGAAACCTTTCCTTAGATTATCCAGTAATGACATTACATCTTTCTCGTATTCTAATTTAAAGTATCTATTGGATTGAGTTGTACGAGTTTTTGTTTTTAATAGAAACAACAGTTGGTTGTTTTATTTACTGGAAGTTCCGAAAATTCGACAAGTTCTTTCAAAAGCGCTCATGGTTAGGGTATTCTACTTGCGATCTACGGATCATGGGTTCGAGTCTTTACACCGAATATGCTCGCCCTTTCAACTGTGGGGGCGTTATAATTGACGGTCAATCCCACTATTCTTTGATGAAAGAGTAAGTGGTGAGTAGTGTTGACTCCCTTCTAGTCTATCACTTGAAAACTAGATATGGCTAGCGCAAATAGCCCTTGAGTAGCTTTGCACGGAATTAAACAAATAAACAAAAGCACTGCTTGTTCAATATCCGGTTTTACTTTTCAGCTTGGAACAAGTTAAGAGATTCTGTTCCTGCTAAGCTTCTTTTATTCATTACTTACAAGATTTCCTAACTGCCACACAATTTCCTTGAGAGTGCCAGAGCTACCGCTTTTAAATGCCCATTTTGTAAGTTGCACTGTTGAATAACAAATACCTTTCGATCATGTGAGCACAGTCTAGTGTTTCTTTTTTTTTGCGATAATGTCTATTAAAGATGTGTAACATATGGTACCCAGAGAGTTAGCGGGATTACACTACACTTGAATCCAGGTCCTCACTCATGAATATTGGTTGTTGTGTTTGCAACTCAAGGTGAGTTGCTGCGTTTATGTCGAAAGTTCTACGTGCTTAACATTCCTGAAATAGTTATGGACTTATAACACTCAAAAAGCAAAAGCAACACATATAAGCTGAAAAATACAGTCTGCTAAATTATCGTAGCTTTGATTATTTTCTAGTTTTGGCCGAAGTGTATTTACAAAATATACAAAATATGAAAACAACGTTTTAAAAACAACACAAAAAACAGCTTGAAACGACTAACAGAAAAGTAGTCTAAAATCATATCACATACATTTATAATTAGTAGTAATTCAGTTACGCCTTTGCAGCTGTATTTTGTGTTTGTGTTATTTAAGCCTCCCAGTGGCACAGCGGTATGTCTGCAGACTCGTAACGTTAAAAACCGAGTTTCGATACCCGTGGAGGGCAAACTACAAATAGCCCATTGTTTAACCTTGTGCTTAACAACAAACACGTGTTATTTACTTTAAAGTTCAAAGGTTTTTCATGTTATATAACTTTTTCAAAAGTTAATCTACTTCAACAGGTAAAAAAAAGACTTAATATGAATATTTAAACAACATTAAGTACGTAAACATTCTAAGAGGGACGTAGTAATATTCCGATATTGGAATATGATTGAATAACTTGGATCATCGATGTTCCGACAAAACTTAATTGGCCTCCTCGTGCAATAGGCTCAGAACGCTACCTTAAAAATCACTACGGTAGTATTATGAGGTTAGGCTCAGAACACCAGCGGTGTTCCGAACGTAGGCTCAAAACACTATCAATTCCAGTCTCAAAATAGTACTGTTCGTCTGAAAACTATCCTTTAGGCTTACAACACTGACATTTTTTTTCATACGTTATGAAATCGCTTTTTTTTGCATTAAGGACTGAACTGAATGATTCAATTAACCTCAAACTAGTGATATATATTTTCAAGTAACCTCAAACTAGTACTGTATATTTTCAAGTAACCTCAAACTAGTACTGTATATTTTCAAGTAACCTCAAACTAGTACTGTATATTTTCAAGTAACCTCAAACTAGTGCTATATATTTTCAAGTAACCTCAAACTAGTGATATATATTTTCAAGTAACCTCAAACTAGTACTGTATATTTTCAAGTAACCTCAAACTAGTACTGTATATTTTCAGGGCCAGTGAACTTCCTACATCATATATTATTATCATTAACATGATTATTATAATCCAGTTCTCAAAGATTGGGCTCAAACCTAGTCTACTCTAAATAATAATAAAAAACGGTATCTTTTTCTGGCTCCTCAACTCTCTGTAAAAATCTTGTTTCTTAAAAGTGCTGTTATACATTGAAGCTTTTTATTTTATTCATTTGTTTCTATTTTATTTTGAAATTATTTAGACTATAACCGTATCCAAATGACAGAGATGCTTTTTCTTAAATTTCATCACTCCGTATAATTCAATGAGTAGCTTATAAGGAAGCTATTTGCACAATTTATTTTTGTATGGTACCTTGTAGTAAATGTGCAGTTAACACTATTTCAACATCAGTTACCCAAGTTCCAACTAACGCCATCTTTGACTTTTCCGGATATTCTATCACGCCATTGGTTCTCGTTGCCATTGTTATAGTTGAACAAAGCATGATTCTTTGGTTGCTACATAAATTCCACAACTATTTTCCGAATTTCAGCAATATAATTATCAGTAAAAGTAATTCCCATCTCTTTCTTTATCAATCTTTTCTAGTCAACATTGTTCAGCAACTTGACAATCTTTTCTAGTGAACATTGTTCAGCAACTTGAAGATGACGAGTCATTTTTCGTGGCCGACCAATATTAAGCCTCTCACTTACTGGAGCGAAATGTTCCAAACATTCCATAGTGTTTTTCCTTTGAATCTCTTCATTTAAAAAGGATTCCTTGGTAGGCATATAACTGCTCTTTAAATTTCTACTAACATTAAATGCGTCATTCGGAAATCTTTCTAGATCGGTAATTAATTCCCGCTTTTCATGTTCGTGAAACAATTTCAGATTTGAACGGTGGGCTCCACTGTCTTACTTCAATCCATATAGGGGTTTTTCCGATACTATAGACAAAATGTAGGGGCTAACCAGTGGTCCTTGTTCATTCCCACCTTTTCTATTAGCTCTGTGAGGGTTCTACACCAGATAAAAATGTTTTCCAACACTTTTGGAAAACGAATATCACGAAGTTGGGTTAGGCTTTTCATATATTGTCACTTTGCGAACTTCAGTGTGTAATACGTGCCGTGGTTGGGTTTGCTAAACAAATAATCCTGATTTGCTGTTTGCATATATATATATATATCATTAGGCAATACAGCATTGCGATCATAGATTAGACAATAAAAAAAAAATGACGAGAATCGTATTGAATTTTTGACATTTGTTCTGGAAGCAAAAATAGCATCTGGAAGTAGTCTAGACGAAAAGTTCTCTTGTGAATCTTCCAACACTTTGATTAAAAATTTGATTTTTTTTCTGTTATTTCATTCCATAATACCATTTGTTTGAGGATGGTAGGCACTGGTGGTTCATTGTTCAGTAAGATGTATGAAACCTTATTAACGAACTCGCGACCTTGGTCATTAACTTGAATAACCGCAAATTTTACGACAAATGAGCCACTTCTAGTGCCGTTTTGTTCGAATAGGTTTAGCTTTGTGAACCTATTTACAGCCAAGACTATTTTCACATATCCGTGACCAGTTTAGGGCAAACTACAAATAAAAAAAACCCCGATTTGTTGTCATGGTCCTTTTTCAACTACAATAAGGTGACGCAAAGGGATACTGTTATAAAAAGACGTACAAGACTTTGAGTAATGGACGCAAGTGTTTACATAATCTGTAGTCATTGTTTTACTTGGAAACTGTTGAACTTTTGTATTTATATGATATTCATGTATCATCAAGATAATATCAACAACATTTATGAGCAAGTTTAATGTAAAACGCTGTAAATATTTACTTCATCATTCACGAGATCCCCAGGACTTTACTTAAAAATAAACAAATTGGTTTATGGCAAACATACATGAGGGCTAAGTTCCACCACTCCCAATTTTGAGATGACGATAAACGGCGGACAACACTTACCGCCAACACCTGAACTGCTTTTCGAACAGTGGGATTAATGAACACATCGCTGAAAGGGCAAAAAATGTTTAAAAGCAACGAGATTCGAACCCCTGACTAAAAGATTGGGGAGTCAAATACCCTAACCACTACGCCATGCCTAGAAACAACAACAAAAACCAAGGAGTTAAGGAGAGCAATCGGTGCCTTTAAGCTCTCTTAAACATTATTGGGAGTGAAGGAGAGCAATCGGTGACTTCAAGTACTCTTAAATATTATTAGGAGTGAAGGAGAGCAGTCAGTGTCTTTAAGCTCTCTTAAACATTATTAGGAGTGAAGGAGAGCAATCTATGCCTTTAAGACCTCTTAAATATTATTAGGAGTGAAGGAGAGCAATCGGTGACTTCAAGTACTCTTAAACATTATTAGCAGCGAAGGAGAGCAATCTATGCCTTTAAGACCTCTTAAATATTATTAGGAGTGAAGGAGAGCAATCGGTGACTTCAAGTACTCTTAAACATTATTAGCAGCGAAGGAGAGCAATCAGTACCTTTAAGCTCTCTTAAACATTATTAGGAGTGAAGGAGAGCAATCGGTGACTTTAAGTACTCTTAAACATTATTAAGAGTAAAGGAGGGCAATCTGTGCCTTCATATTCTCTTAAACATTATCAGAAGTGAAGGAGAGCAATCGCCCCCCCCCCAGGTCTTAAGGACTGCTTAACATTAAGTCCGAGTTAAGTTAAGTCGATACCTGCAGTGGGCAAAGCGAATTTAGCCCATAGTGTAGCTTTGTGTTTAAAAACAAACAAATATGGGTAAAAAGTCATATATGTATCGCAAAATTAATAATTCATTCTTTGTAGGAAATTATAGGTATTCGTGGAACATTATGTCAAAGCAAAAAGTCACATTTCGTAATCTTGGAATTTATCTCGACCAATGCGACCATCGATTTCTTCAGAGCATACCTCATGATTCGTTCTTGGTCAATAATGTTGCTAATAGTTCTAATTCTGTTAATCATGATAATATTAATGATGATAAAGTAGCTGACCATCATGTGCAACATACTGAGATACCTGTCTTCTAAAATTCGTTTTGCGTCCTTGGTCTCTTTTTAAACTTGTCTGGTTAGATATATGAACATGTCATCAAAGTTTGGAAGATAAGCCTTCTGGGCATACCATTCTTTTACTTTTTAAGAAAGCTTTTAAATGTTCTTAATGTAATATGAATAAAATATTCACAAGGGGCAAGTCTTAACAGATTATTTTAAGACATACGCTTTAAGCTAAAGATACTTAAATGTTATCTTGTGCAGTAACATTTTATGAAAAATATAATATGCACATTAAAGAAATAAATTTTTGAAAACCTTCAGTTAATCGCCTAACATTTACTTTAATAAAACGTTTAAGCATGGCTAATGACGAACTAAATAACTTCAGAAATGCACTTCACATTTCTCAAATATCGTGCTCCAACTGGAGAGTATAACTGTGATCTTCTTGGAAGTGGCATACCACCCCACCCTAACCCCCACGTTTATGTTAGAAAAGCATCTTCAGATTGAGCACTCTCAGCTCCTTCGCGTGTTTTAAACGCCAAGATTTACCTCTTAAAGCCATAAAATACTATGGTAGTGCCCAGATATAGGAGTGTTTTAAGGCTCCTACCACCACCTCTTCCCTGGTTACGCCATTGTTATTATGGGAGGACAATTAAACATGTATAGAAAAAAAAAGTTATTTGTAGAGAAATGTCAAGAGTACGGTAAAGCTACACGTTTTTTTAAACATGAATCTGGGACACTAGAAGAGTGGTAGCTTCGTTAAGGTCTTCCTGTATACACAGTTTACATTTTTCAATGTCGAAATAAGGAAACTCGAGTTTTTGCAACAATTATCCCGGCTTTATCTATTTTCCTATGAATGACTACATAATTACTATTAATGCTATAACCACAGTATAACATGATATTTTATTAAATTCAAATCCTCCGGTGGGTTTACGGACTTACAATACTAAAATCCGGGGGTTCGATTCCCCGAGATGGACAAGACAGATATCCCAGTGTGGATTTACTTTAAGACAAACAAACAATTAAAAAAATTAACGTGAAAGGGTTTAAGTTCTCTTGTGTATAGTATGATCAGCCCTGTAAAAGTTGACTTTCATTGTTGCTTAAAGCAATGATATTCAAGAAAGGTAATGTTGATTCAGATTCTCGTGCTACATAGGACCTTATACCTTATATTCTTTTAACTCAGTTTCTTGAACCATTTAATAAAAGAAGAACATTGAATAAAATACATTTTTGTGTCTTTAAAAGTATCCGCATGTATCTCTTATTGGCATGAAAGTTAAGGCTGAGAAAAACATGTAGATTCTTTAGAAACATGTCAAACTTGTATCTGTATATTGTATTTAATTTCAGTAACAAAAATAGTTTGCTGTGTTAATCTTGCATAATGAACGAAGTTTTTTATTATTATTCCAAAACATGGTTATGCTAAAAACACGAGAACATTTATTTTGAAACGGAATTAGTGATAACATAACAAACATATAAAGAAATTTACTTTAGCAGTTTATTTGCTGAGAAGACAAATATCTTATACTATACATCATCTGCAGTTGGAAACACCCCTCTGTTATTATTTCAAAACCTGATGTACAAAGGCACAGTAATACAAATAGACAGACAGACAGACAGATAGATAGATAAGAAATCAGTAAAGTAAAGAATATCCTGATTTTTAGAACTACTAATATACACCTTAAAGGCATTTTCAGTATCTGAAAGGGCAATAAAATCCGTTGGATTGGGTATGGTTGTTACAACCGCTGTATGGATTTAGATGTATGAGTTTATATCGGTATTCGGTATATTCAACCTGAAAGGCACTTTTTGTGCACACGGGCAATACAACTAGGTCAGGAACTCTAGAGTTCAAGTATAGCCCTTTCTCCAATTTTTATCAACCGACGAGAGAAAAGGCAACCAGGCAGTGAAACTATTTCCAAAAGGACTGTGTCCATTTTTTTACCGAATAACAGCATTGTATCTCTATAACATATTCAATTTATTAAAATACATGTTGTTATTAACTTGAGCCACAAAGATATTCCAAAACAATGTAAATTTGGAAGAATCTTTCGATTCGCAAACCCGGGACGCTTAAAATGGGCCACACCCGGCACATTAGTTGTATGGGGTCGGATCCAGAAAGGGAGAGGAGGTTGAGAAGGTTGAAATCCCTTTCCGATGGACTATAAAACAACGATATTCTTAGACCTAATGAAGAAAGTGAATTTTTCGAAATGTTTCATGACTCCAGCCCAAATACTGGATTCGACATTATTATACAAATATATAGCATTACGTACATACGTAGCTGCAAGTCCAACAGTTTAGTTATACATCTATATTACGAAGTTTGGATAAGGGAAATTAAGGTGGAAATATCAAACATTTTTTGTTGTATATTGATGAATATGTTTTGAATATAAAAAGTCATTTATGAAACATAATTCGTAGGGTATATCCTGAAATGGAGTTGAGATGAATTTTCAAACCTAATTGTCTTTATAAAAAGGTTTTTCAATTTAAAGATCGCATTCTTTCACTGAAAATTGTCCTTGCTGTCAAACATGGCAATGTTGGGTCTGCTAGAATATAATTCTTAACTCACGTGAAGGAACATGCACATTTAATACTTAAGGTCTGCGAATAGATCAAGTGTACTGGAACAGGCTCTAGACGAGTGTGACGTGCTCGTCTATTCAAACTGTTTTAAGATCTTAATAAGGGCCATTTGATGAACAGAGCCTCCGTAGTATGTGGAGCTTGCTCATACGTAATCTGAGGTCTGAAATTAACCAAGTGAACCAGCGCTTTTAAACAACTGTTGGTTATACAACCGTATCGTTATGTTGTAACAACTTCTTGTACCCCTTATTAGTATAATAACTGGTTGATTTATTCCATTTGGTTTATGCAAACTATCTAGTTTAATAACTTACATATTTAAAATAGCAATTAACAGTTAAATTGTATGTTGGATTTTTAACCTATGTTTCAAAGATTTGAGAAGAATTTGTTCTAATTATATATATTTAGATCGTAATAAATTAGATATTGCAAATAGTAATTTATATTAAAATACTATGTTTGATTTTTAACGTATATTACAAAAATTTGAGACAAATGTGTCCCAATTCTGTATATTTAGATCGTAATAAACTATATATTGAAGATAGTATTTATTAGTTAAAACTATAAGTTTGCTTTTTAACATATATTATAAACATTTGAGACAAATGTGTCCCAGTTCTGTATATTTATATCGTACTAAACTATATATTGAAGATAGTATTTATTAGTTAAAACTATAAGTTTGCTTTTTAACATATATTATAAACATTTGAGACAAATGTGTCCCAGTTCTGTATATTTATATCGTACTAAACTATATATTGAAGATAGTATTTATTAGTTAAAACTATAAGTTTGCTTTTTAACATATATTATAAACATTTGAGACAAATGTGTCCCAGTTCTGTATATTTATATGGTAATAAACTATATATTGAAGATAGTATTTATTAGTTAAAACTATAAGTTTGCTTTTTAACATATATTATAAACATCTGAGGGAAAATTGGTTCGATTCTATATATTTATATCGAACACGCTATGCGGATCTTCTATATGTAGCTATTCATGAAAAATCAAATATGCAAAATCAAAGACACTCATTAACTTAAAGGTCAAATATCAAGCGGGTTAGGAAGCTAGAAATATTAGAGCGACCCCTGATGGTGTTAAACAATTAAGAGTAACTAATTCTATTAAAAATGCCCAAAGATTTGAACAAAATAATTCATTTTAAACTATTATGAGATGGTTACAAACAATAGGTACAGTAAAACATACTTTTCATAAATTATAGTGATGGGTGTATCTATATGAAATTTATTTCTAGACACCCAAAGTACCTAAATATGTTTGCAAAGTATAATTTGTATATGATATTAAATTTCGAGTAATCTTAAATATATACATATAACTACACGACAGTGCCGAACCCAGTTTTTCTGGCTTACCTGCATGCCTCAGCTGATGGTGCGCTGTATCATCAAATTGGCGAAGTGGATTCACGGCTCACGATCTGTGAATAAATAACCCACAGAAGCAAGATATGATCTTTCGAGGGTGGAAAGGGACGGGCTTCTTGGACGCACAGAAGTTTATCATACGCGCGAGACTTTGTGTAGTCGGTTTGACGTCACCTAAGACCATCCCTACTTCAAAGTCACAGCCCCAATTAATATTGTAGCAAATGACGCCATCTCACCGTCGACCAATTGAAATTCCACAAGAACATACAATACAACGAAATTAAAGCTGGCAGAACACTTCCATATACTGTATAAACGTCGATTTCTCTTTTCAGTGGAAAATGTTAGTTTTTAGATTTCAGCTTGCCAGAAAACGCTACTGTTGAAGAGTTGAAAGTGATTATAACAAACACTTAAACACCATGTCTGGTTGTTTGTTAAAAATAATTACCAGATTAAGCTGAACTGGGTGTTTTTAAACAACATTTAAGTTAGTTTTCTGTTTATATATTTGCAACGAGCTCAGATAATTATTCTCGGTAAGCGACCAATTATTGTCATTACTTCAGTACCTTGTAATATGCAATGGCGTAGCGATAGGTAGGGCTATTGGCTCTAGGGCCCCAAAGAGCTATTTGAAATTCTGAATATTGGAATTGAGGGGGGAAATAATCTTAAACACGGGAAAACTTTTAATGGGGGGGACAATATTTTATGCCCTAGAGCCCTTTAAGATCCAGTTACGACACGGGTGTTACGATAACGAGACTGTTATTATGATCTTGAGCCACAAGTTTATTCCAAAAATGTAAATTTGGAAGAACCATTATATTTAAACTGTAAAAACTATTTTAAAACGTTTAGTACTGTGATAAATGAAATATTTTAAAACAGCAGCATAAATCAAAAACTCAGATTTGTAGAATTTCAATGATCTATTGATTTTATTTATTCTTGCCCCTGCTATTCCTCAAAAAACAAATGAAAAAACTTGGAGCAATAAAAGATATTTCTTTCATTCAATGAAAAAACTTTGGGCAATAAAAGATATTTCTCTTATTCAATGAAAAACTTGGGGCAATTAAAGACATTTCTTTCATTCAATGAAAAACTTGGAGCAATAAAAGATATTTCTTTCATTCAATAAATCACTTGGGGCAATTAAAGACATTTCTTTCATTAAATGAAAAACGTGGAGCGATAAAATATATTTATTTCATTTAATGTAAAACTTGCGGCAATAAAAGATATTTCTTTCATTCAATGAAAAACTTGGAGCAATAAAAGATATTTCTTTCATTCGTTGAAAAAACTTGGGGCAATAAAAGATATTTCTTTCATTCAATGAAAAACTTTGGGCAATAAAAGATATTTCTTTCATTAAATGAAAAACTTGGGGCAATAAAAGATATTTCTTTCATTCAATGAAACACTTGAGGCAATTAAAGACATTTCTTTCATTAAATGAAAAACGTGGAGCAATAAAATATATTTCTTTCATTCAATGAAAACTTTGAGCAATAAAAGATATTTCTTTCATTCAATGTAAAACTTGCGGCAATAAAAGATATTTCTTTTATTCAATGAAAAAACTTGGGGCAATAAAAGATATTTCTTTCATTCAATGAAAAACTTGGGGCAATAAAAGATATTTCTTTCATTAAATGAAAAAACTTGGGGCAATAAAAGATATTTCTTTCATTCAATGAAAAACTTGGGACAATTAAAGACATTTCTTTCATTCTTCACTCTTTCTATGTGTATATAGGCATATTCCATTTTATTCCACAAGCTGGTAAAACAAATAACTCTATGTAGAAAATCTTATCGTATTTTTTTCTCTGACGATGATTTTTAATACAATAGTGACCACTGTGGGATAGAAAACAGTCATACTAAATCAAAATAAGACAAGTTCAGATACATTATCGTCATTATATTAACTAGTCCTATTAGACTTTCTAAAATGAGATATAAATCTATTATAAACTCACATGGAATGTATTAGGCGAATTAATAATATTTATATCCTGTGTAAACTAATCCTGAGTTCATTGTACAAAATATTTTATTTGATACGAAATAGAAAAGCAACAGCGATTCAGCTTTTTCAAAAACTTCTTTATCTCATACAGATAGGCAGAAAAGCAACGGTGATTCATCTTCTTTACAAAATTCTTTATTTCATACAGATAGACAGAATAACAACAGCTATTAAGCTTCTTCAAAAAATCCTTTACCTCATGAAGGTAGGCAGAAAAGCAACAGCGATTAGGCTTGTTCAAAAAATCCTTTATCTCATGAAGATAGGAAGAAAAAGAAGATATTCATCTTCCTTGCGAAAGTTCCAGAAAAACCTTGTATGTGAAACAGATAAATTAGAATATCAGATCTCATCTTTGATGTTTATTTAACTAATTGCTGTCAACGAAAAAAACTCTAACACATATGTTTAAACATATGACTAGCCTCTAATAGAAATAACTCATTTCTTTCTTATGGGTTTATTTCAAATCCCCAGTTCCCTCGTTCGAAGACTGTCCACGGATATTTAGTTTTATATAGTTATTTAATGGGCTATCTGTGCTCCGCCCACCATGGGTATCGAAACCCGGTTTTAGCGTTGTAAGTCTGCAGACATATCGCTATGTCACTGGGGGGGGGGGATCTTTTAATTAGTATTTTCTTATTTCCAAAAATGTTTCTTAAATTACCATGCTCTTACTTTTTACTTTAATATCTATATAACTGAAAAGCTATCAAGTTACTAATTATTGCTTATTTACCAAAAGAATTTAAAAGATTATTTTATGTCTTTATATTATTTACATTTCTTTTTGTGTGTAAAATACTTTAAATTCTGTGTGGTGTTTCAACTGTCGTTATTCATTGAGATACGTGTTTTCTTATACTTGAAGAGCTGCAAGAAATAACTAATAAATACTACTTATGCTTAAATTCATTATACACTTAAGAGGGCCAGCATGGCCTGGTGGTTAGGACGCTCGACACGCAACCTGCAGGATCGAAACCTGACGCCGAACATGCTCGCCCTTTAGACGTCATAATATGATGGTCAATCCCATTATTTGTTGATAAAAGAGTAGCCCAAGAGTTGATGGTGGGTGTTGCGGGCCGGTTGCCTTCCTTCTATTCGGTAGTTCAAAATTAGAAACAGCGACAGATACCCTTAGTAGCTTTGCTATAAACAAACACTTAGGGGGAAAATATTTTGTTTGTAAAAATTTCTTTTGATCATGTGCCGCGGAATATATCTAATATATTAATTAAATAATGGCTGGAGACGGCTTGAGTGGGTAATGAAGAAAAACTTTAATATA
>NW_013666241.1:244537-248363 GCF_000517525.1 Limulus polyphemus
TATATTAAAGTTTTTCTTCATTACCCACTCAAGCCGTCTCCAGCCATTATTAGTCTCAAAGTGGGTTCCTCGTCATCGAATATTAATTAAATGTATTTTAGTGTTTGGTATTGTCTTAGTAGAGTATTCTTAATAAGGGGCGTGCCGTTCGTCTTTGAACTTATTTTTATTTTGCTCAAAAACTTGTAGCATATTTTTAAACATCATAAACCTGGATATAACTGAGTTAATATATTTTCTTTAATGAGGAAACACAGTTTTTAATTACACTCTATAAAAGTAACCCTAGAAACAAAAGTCCCCGTTGAATAGAAAATATACTTTTTACAAAGAAATGCTTGTACATGAAGTATGGATGTAATATTCATTCAACTCTAAGCTTATTAGTTTCGTGGCTGTAAAAAGTAACAACAAAAAATACGAATGATGTCAATGTTTTAATGTACGTTTCAATTAACAAGTATTAAAAAGTTCGTCTAAGTTTGGCATTCGTAAACTTTTGTTGGTGTTTATTATTAAGCACAAAGCTACATTGTTATCAAGTTGTTTCTAGCAGTATAAGTCCGCAGACATACCACTGTGCCACTTGAAGGTCAGTAAACTCTAGGTCCTTGTTGTTACGATGACAGTTCTACAGAGGACAATGAAAACTTTTAGAGTGAAATAATATTGCAACACATACACGAAACTGATATTATTTATTACCGGAAAGGATTATATTAGTTGTAAGTTAATTAATTATTATTGGTGTAAATCAAAGGAAATTAAAGAGGCCAACATTCGAGGAAGAATACAGCATGTCTCCTCTACGAAATCCCAACATGGTCCATTTTGACGTCAGAAAAATCGAAAAACTGTCTATGTCAATGCTTGGGACCTGCAAAAATGTATCTCTGTACCAAATCCCATGTTAGTTGGTTGACAAACACATGAATAGTTCACGAAAACCCCAGATTGAACTTTCCTTGCTGAAAAATGTAATAAAAGACAAAAATTCTAAAGTTTTCTATATACCTGTTTGGGACCTGTAAAGAGTATCTTTGTACCAAATTCCATGTAAATTGGTCAAAATATGGTTGAGTAATTGACCAAAAATCCAAAAATTATGTTGTTGTTTTTCTGAGCTCTGACCCCCCTAAAAGACTTAAAATGGGCAAATCCAACTTTTTTGTGTGTTAATTAATGTATTGGGTGCATGAAAATGTATACTTGTTCCAAATTTCATTCTGATTGCTGTAAATATAGCCACAAAGTAGACAAAAATATACATTTTTGGGGGGGTTGTTGGATCTGTCACTCCATAAAATCCTTAAAAAAGCCTAAATGAAAAAATGGAAAAAAATATATTGGTGTATTGGACCATGGTATAACCCTACCAAGAATCAAGTCAATCCGCCGAGAACTGAATCAATAACGGTCAATTGTAAAGTGTTTGAAACAAGAATAAACAAGAGAAAAACAATATGTCTGTCTGCAGAGACATGATTACTCATAAGTATTGTATATGACCAAAAACATACATGTTCAGATGTTAGCTAAGATCTTGTTTGTTTGTTGTTAAACACAAAGCTACACAATGGACTATCTGTGCTGTGCCTACTACGGGTATGGAAATCCGATTTTTAGCATTATAAACATTCAGACTTACCGCTGAGCCACTGAAGAGGTTTTAGCTTGTTTGTTTGTTGTTAAACGCAAAGCTATGCAATGGACTATCTGTGCTGTGCCCACTACGGGTATGGAAGTCCGATTTTTAGCATTATAAACATTCAGACTTACCGCTGAGCAACTGAAGAGGTTTGAGCTTGTTTGTTTGTTTGTTTGTTGTTAAACGCAAAGCTATACAATGGACTATCTGTGCTGTGCCCACCACGGGAATCGAAACGCGGTTTCTAGCATTGTAAACATTCAGACTTACAACTGAGCCACTGAAGATGTTTTAGCTTCTTTGTTTGTTGTTAAACGCAAAGTTATGCAATGGACTATATGTGCCCTGCCCACCACGGGCATCGAACCGCGGTTTCTAGCATTGTAAGTTCCAAGGCATACCACAGTGCCACTGTGGGGCGGGTTTTAGATAAGAATGCACTTGATGATCACTAAAAGAAATGACGTCACAAGGAAAAAGTAACGGAAGTTGCATGTTAAGCTACAGATCATAAGCTGATGTCATGCTTACTCACTATAGTCCACGTGTCCATCATGCGCATATGCTAATAATAAAGTATATCAGGATTTATTTGGAAGGAGCAGTTGCTATAAAATCTGCGGTTTCATCTTTAATTATATATTTTTTACTTAGTAAAAATAAAGGGATCACAACAACCAATAGATTAATGTTTAAACAGTAGGACACGAACTAAAATGGACGTGTTGTCAGAAGAAAATTACTCGATATTCGAATTAAAGTTTGAACAAACATTTACTTTGCTTTTATTAAAAAAATATCACATATTTCTTTGCAACACTGTTGTCATGCGAACAGTTAATACAGCTTATAGAATGAACAGTGGTTATGTTTGATTAATAGGAGTAACTATTACATATTTTTATACATATGTACTAAAATTTCAACAAAATTTGTATACCAAATGCGATCGATTTGACGCTTTGTGTAATTAAATATTCTGAAAGAACAAAAGTTATTCAACTGTAGATACAAGTATTTAGCCATGTACAAAATATTTCTAAAACAGTATTGACCTTATTATCGTGATAATGGTAAACCTTCTATTCCACTTCGTCTTCGTCATGTTCTATCTGTTTAAATACATGTTTCACTGTCTGCCTATTTGTATAGTTATCAAGTTGTTTTAATATAAATACAATATTTGATGTTACTTTATTAATACATTTTTTCTATGTGTTGCTTCGTTACTGATACTAGTTTATTAATGATGGTTCTCAGTATATTCCTGTATTACTGTTACTAGTTTATTAATCATGGTTTCTAGTTTATTGATAACTATTCTCAGTATATTCCTGTATTACTGTTACTAGTTTATTAATCATGGTTTCTAGTTTATTGATAACTATTCTCAGTATATTCCTGTATTACTGTTACTAGTTTATTAATCATGGTTTCTAGTTTATTAATAACTATTTTCAGTATATTCCGTAAATATACCTGTATTACTAATAACTGTTTTCAATATTCTTGTTTATCAATAAGTGTGACCAATTTATTTCTGTATTACTAGTGAACACGGCACAGCAACCATTTTGAGATATATATAACGTGGCTAAACATTCTTATCCTATTTAATGTTTTTCGGATATATAACGTGGCCAAACATTCTTATGCTAATTAATGTTTTTCAGATATATAACGTGGCCAAACATTATTATGCTAATTAATGTTTTTCAGATATATAACGTGGTTAAACATTCTTAGATTTCTTGAACCGCTACCATTGGTAGAACAGAAGAATCAATGTTGTCAATGTTTATTATTTCACAAGAAAGAACCAACAAATGTTAAGTTATTTTTATGAACGATTGCTAGTTACTTACGCGTTTGTAGAGAAAGAAGACCATTCTTCGGTTAGGAGAAAAACTTCGGACACTGTTTGAAGACCCAATGCAGTTAATCTTTGTAGTTCCAATGTACCGTACAAGGGTTAGGTACTTTGAATTAATCATTGTTCATATATATATAATACACAGGCCTGTGATGGTTTATTGTCTCGAAATTTTTATATGTTCTACAATAATTCCTGTACGTTGAATCCGAAAACGATATCAGTTTTTCTCCATCACGTACAGATTTTTCACAAAACGTCATATGTACTTTTACATAAGTTAATAATTTTCATTCAAATCAGGT
>NW_013666241.1:248373-250373 GCF_000517525.1 Limulus polyphemus
CAAATCAGGTCACATTTTGTTATGCTTAAAATGTTGACAACCACTGGCTATAGATTTCTCCAGATCAATCGCGATGTGAGAGCCTTATCAATCGTTCTAGAACCCACGAGAAATGCATTGCTAGTATATAAATGGTTAACAGACCTAATGACGTGTAATTTGTGGATATTGTTTGTTTGTGCATGCACTTTGACATTATGTTTTCTTTTCAATGTTACTTATTCGTCTCTATGGCAACAAGAGGTTGTGTAAATGACCCAAACATTTTCTGTTATATTTGTGGAAAGTTGTTTTAAAGAATCAAAAACAAAACATTACAGAATTCGTCAAAAAAGCGTATTACGCATATTTTGGAATAAAACTTGGGGACCAAGACAAATCATGGGCTCCGCATAAAGTTTGCACCATTTGTGTCGAAGAGTTGAGACAATGGATTAAAGGTAAGAAAAAGTCTTTGCCGTTTGGAATTCCAATGATCTGGCGTGAGATGACTGCTATTTTTGCTCATGTAACGTGTAAGGCTAGAACACTCGAAATAGAAAGTTTCTTATCTGAACCTGTTGCTCATGGACCTGATGTATCTGTACCTATTCCACCAAAGACTCTTGATACAGTTTCCTCTGATTTGAATCTGATGTCAATAGAAATGATTATAGGGATTGTTTTTAACCTGAAACGTCTGGTGAACCCCAACTTTTCACAAAAAGTGAATTTAATCATTTGGCGAGAGATTTAGACATTCCAAAGAATTCTTCAGAGATTTTGGGGTCCAGACTTTAGGCTAAGAACTGACTTTCTCCATGGATATTATTTTACTGGTACATAAATCGTAAGAAAGAGTTTATACCATACTTTTCGCAAGAAGGTTCACTGGTTCATTGCAACAATATTGCTGAATTAATACCAATGTTAGGAGCTGCAGTCTATGAACCAAGTGAGTGGCGATTGTTCATTGATTCCTCCGAAAGAAGTCTAAAAGGTGTTCTTCTTCACAATGGTAACATATATGCATCTGTTCCTATTGCTCATTCGGTTCACTTTAAGGAAATTTACGAAAATCTCGAACTTCTTCTTAATAAGGTCAAGTACAAACAAAATGGTTGGCTACTTTGTGGAGACTTAAAAGTCCTTTGTATGTTGTTGGGTCAACAATCCGGTTATACAAAGTTTCCATGTTTTCTGTGTGAATGGGACAGCAGAGCACGAAATCAGAACTGGATAAAGAAAGCAATGGCCATGCAGAATCAGCCTGATACCAGGATTGAAAAATATTGAACGTAAAAATTTGGTTGACACAAAGAAAGTCCTATTACCTTCACTTCACATAAAACTGGGCTTGATGAAGCAGTTTGTCAAGGCCTTAGAAAAAGATGGTGATTGTTTCAAGTATCCATGTGAGCAATTCCCAACTCTTTCTGAAGCGAAACTTAAAGAAGAGAGTTATGTTGAGCCTCAGATTAACAGTTCGAAAGGACAATGAGGAAAGTTGAAAAAGAAGCGTGGATTGCCTTTAAAGATGTCTTTGGCAAATTTTTAGGAAACAGCAAGTACCCCAATTACGAAAATGTTGTCAATAACATGTTCGATAAATTCAAAGAGTTGGGTTGTAATATGAGCTTGAAAGTTAATTTCTTACACTCACATATTGACTATTTCCCTGAAAATCTTGGTGCCATCAGCGAAGAACAAAGGGAAAGGTTTCATTAAGACATCAAGAAAATGGAGAAGAGGTATCATTGAAACGAGATGATCCAGATGCAATACATAAAAGAAAGACTACATCACGTAGTTTTGAAATTAAAAGACATCGATTTCACAATAAAAAGTCAGTCAGGATGAATGAGGATGCATATATGTTCCCCATCAATGTCTTCCCTTTACTTCAGTTTGTTTGTATTTTTGTTAACAAACATAATAAAAAAATTTTCATTGTGGTAAACGAAATAATGATTTGATATAAGTAATAGTTTATTTCTTCCCAATTTGTCAAAAATCTATAC
>NW_013666241.1:251311-258078 GCF_000517525.1 Limulus polyphemus
TATAATCAGTGTGCTATAAACTTCGAAAGCTATAACTGGGATTTTTGTAACGCTTATCAATCGGAAAACTTAAGAATATTTATAAAATTCGAACATTACAAATCGTTTAACTTCAATGGATTCTCATCGGACATTAGCATTTTTACGAAAACATTACTAAATTTCAACGAACCAAAAATTCAGCATGTGTGACATAGGACAAAGCTAGTAAGCTTCCAGGCGAATCGTATCTACATCGAACTGAAATTAACTCGCTCATCGTGAACCCTCGATAAGATATCAAGGAGGTTCCAGACTAGAAAGAAAACTTTATATTGTTTGTAAGTTTGTGAAACTTCTGTTTATAAATCATTGTTTGTAATAACTATTTGTAATAATTGATGATTGTAAATTGTATTGTTGTGTATATATTAAAACGTATTTGTGTTAAAAATGAAAACGGTGTGTATCAATCTTGTTGGCAAATATCGTAAACTGACTATATATCGTCTTTAATTTAACTACTAGATCCAAAGTACATTTTAACTACTAAATTTAAATTATCATTTAACTCAGTTTTAGACCATTTAAAATTATAATACGTAACAATGGGCTAAACCTCTTGTGCTACAGATTGAACAGTAGACCATCTGATACACAATCTGGAACACTAACCACTAAGCCATGTTCTGCCAAAGAGAGACAAAAACAAAGAAAGTGTCAGTCAACATTAAAGTGCTGTAGCCAGACATGAAATAGAAGGAGGCGTTTAAAGAAAGCACTAAAAGGTTTTTGGAACACCTAGATCCTTTACAAAAAAAGGTGATTATAATTTGTATCACGTGCGCTTAACTTTGTTTAAAATGTGTGGGGGTGGGTGAGGGGATGTAAAGAGCAAACAAGGCAAGATAATTTTTTGCTAAAAATATTCAAAGCAAGGTGGCACGAACTCCTTCTACCCCTATCGTGAGGCACCTGTGATGTGTGTTAATCTACATTCACAAAACATTACTATTGTGATGACCAAAAACCAATCTGCTATACTATGCTTAAACTGATTACTACGAGTTGACACTAACAAACCACTAACTATGACCATGGTCAATCGTCTTAATAATAACATGCAACTTCTTTACGTATCTCCTCTATTAAGTAGAAATACTTATTAATGTGTTTCTTTGTGTCTTTTTCTATCCGTTTATTGTTTAATTTTTTAATAAATTACAAATATTGAACCACTATTTCTTGTCTTTTCATTTTTTTAGTAATACTTTTGTCAGCAGTTTTTGTGATATCGCATATAGCCTAGTAGTTATCGTGTCGAACTGCATATAGACAGGCTCAGGGTTCGAGACGCCACATTGCTGAAAATGCTCCACATTTTCATCTGTGGGTGCGATATAAAAGTAACAGTAAATCCATTACTCGGTCTGAGAGGCGGACAAAGACCTTGTGGTAGCAGATGCTTCTATCTGGCTGCCTTCTCTCTCATAAGTAGTTCAAAATTAGGCACGGCTACACCTCACATGCCCATTCAACACGCATACGTAAAAGGTGTCGATGAGGATGAAAATTCCAATTCCAGCACTACTCTAACGGGCAGTTCTTAAAGTTATGAAGTGCTTGTTTTTTAAGGGGTTTGATTTTTGTGTATCTAAATTCGAGTTTTTTTCCCTTTTTTCTTAATGTGGACAATTATTTGCAATTATAATGTTTGTATTTATACTCAGTACTATACATTGGGCTATCTGCGCTGCGCCAACCGCGGGTATCGAACTCCGATGTAGCATTATAAGCTTGCAAGCTTACTGCTGAATCACCGGGCGTAATTATTGTAAAGAAATAAGAAAGATTTAGAAGTTGGATTTTACTCTGGTACGAGACTGGAAAATTCTTCAGGTAATTAACATTAACGAACTTTTTCACAGCTGGATATTCTAGCAGTCTGAAAAAAGCTGTAGGGTGTAAATTATTCAAAGTTTTAAAAGGTATACTAGTTTTCCAACCATTTGTTACGCCTCCGTTCGTTAGTTAATTTTCCGTAAAAATTCTTTCTGAAGAAACTTTACCGATACAAGTCCTTTCTTAAATAAGACTGGTTTATTCTTTCTGAATACAACTTTCCGATGCACTTAATTTCCATAGTCGCGCTATAACAAACGCTATAATTCACAACGAACGTCTCACGTGCTCAACAATACGTCTCTCTCTGTCCGCAGTTCAATTACACATTACGTTACATTGTTGCCGTCACGTCTTGACCGTCTTATATATAAAAGAATACCGAAATCCAGTAACCTCTCGAGGATTCACGAAGCTTTGAGAATATGACGTGTTTCTAGCGTCACGTGACCTCCGCTGTCGTAACACATTATTATAATCTTTAGGCTAGTGAACAACAACAAGAACAACATAAAGTAGTTATATTAAATTAATTAAGCTATATATGTCCATTGAAATAATTCATCATTTCTGGTTTGAATGTGTTCGCAGCTATTTTACTGCATTATCTTCTTTGACTATTTTGTAAGTTACTATAAGAATCATGGGCTCCCGCAGGAAGGAGGAAGAGGGGGCATTTGCCACCCTTACATTTCACAAAATATTGCACGTATTATGATGTAAATTTACCATCGTAATTAAACTAAATATTTTTAGTAATTTTTATTAAAACTGTAAATTTGTGTTTGCATAACACATATTATTTTAGTCTGTTGACTTACATTGTAAAAGCTGATCCTCTACATTCATATTTTGTCCCCCTTTGAAAATATTTCTGTCGGCGTACATATTAAGAATGTTCTACTACTGCACTTCCAGCTTCAAGGAGAATAATGTTCCTGAAACAGTACAGAATCAGGGTGAAGCACCCCTCCAAACTCTTACTGTTGAGCGTTGTGGGTTACAAATATGATAAACTCGAATGTGTATTCATTTGTTATTCCTGAGTGATATGGAACAAAGAAGTTGTTATTTTTTTTCGATGATATGACGTCATATCCTCGTTAGCGCTAAAACATTATTACATCAGTGCTCTCAAATGGATATTGTTACGTATCTGCGTGTTTGATAATTTCAGGTATAAATTCTTTCCAAGGAACTTCAGCAATACAAGTCCTTTCTTAATTAAACCAGTTTATTTCTTCCTCGATACAACTTTGTAATACACAGAATTTCCAATCAGTATGTTAAACTTAACTACTTTTATAACACACGCTATAAATCGCAGTGATTAACACACTTTACTTACGGTGCCTACTGTTCGATTGACTCAATTATCTATATCTTCAATCTATCTATTCGATCTCACTGGTTTTTCTCGCCAGGCTTATATACTAAAAAAGAAGGCGTCTAGCAAATACTCCGACATTCGCGGGGTTCCTCGATAATTCGAGAACTCCAGCGCGCATGCTCCCAGCGTCACGCGACTTCCGCTGTCGTAACAATATTTCATGCTGGAAACATTTCTACCTCTTAGCAAGAACGTTTGTTTAATTTGTTAATACAATTCCTGTGACTTCAATTCATTAAGACTTTTCAGTCATATCCACAAGATTATAGATTAGGCTTAGACTACGTTCCACGTGATGTACGGTAGTATGCGTTTGTAGATTTAAATATTTTTTCTCTATTCCAAGATTAAGCCTAAGTATTTGTACATTCTGAGAACGTCAATACTGAATCAACTTTAAAAGTAAATTGCACTCGACTTTAAGTACAACGTAATGGTAAATGGTTAGTCTTTCGATAAACAACGTTACTTGTGGATGTTTATGAATTTATAAGCAATGTACTATTAAGCTAATTTCAAACAATGTATGTTTAATCGCAGCACTTTCTCAACCGAAACTAACATTTCGCAAAATTTAAATCTAGTAAATTAACTTTATGTTAAATCCTTTTCCATTTCTGATTTTCCTCACAGATATCTCGATATTAAGTAGTTTTTCAACAGGCTTATTTGACGTTATCAAACATCGTTTGTTCAGAAGCTTATTTCAGTGTCCGTACATATTGTAGGATCTTGGCGTGGATGGAAACCAGGTGGAGATTAATATTATGTAAAGTTTTTCGAAATAGGAAATTAAGCTATAGCACTGTAAGATAATTAGATATTTCTCTATAAATGTAAACCACATTATAAAATATAATGTAAACAAATGTAAACGCATTTATGTAAACATATGTGATAGCCTACTAAATGCGAATAATGCTTCTTTTAACTTTTAGGAAATTATACATTACTGATTTTACACTTTAATGGCTTCTGGCTTCATGTTGTTGGTTTTTTTGTTGTTGTTGTCAATTAAACATCAAGTTACAGTAGTTTACAAAATAGTGTTACGGGGTGCATTGTGTTTTCGAATCTTTTATTTATTTTTTTACCTTTTTCAGGACTACAAAGATTTCTGAAATATATTTGAAAACCTTTCGAAATGATATAACCATACTTGATGGAGAGAAAATGGAAGTGTATCTACATCCCAATTTGAAAATCGTTGCTTCCAGCTCACAATGGAAAGCATAAAAAGTAAATAGAAATTAAAAAAATATATAAGGATGATGTAGGGATGATAATGTCAAAAAGTACAGAAACAGGATTGGGACGATTACACAAAACCATACAAAATCCTTAAGTACGTAGTCAAATCTTTTCAAGAAAAACTTTTATCTACAACTAAATGTTGAATTCCTTTCATTTGCATGAATTCGGGTTTGATTAAAACCATTTAAACTGAATAATACTATATAGTCGTACAGTGGTTAATTCACATAAGTTTGTAACATTGACTCAGTAGCTACTTATGTAGGGATTTTTGTATGGTCTTGTGCATTCATCCCTACCTTGTTTATGTACTTTTTGGCATTGCCATCCCTAAATCATCCTAACTTTTTTCGAAAATATTTTTTTATTAGTTGTTTTCCCACTTTTTCTAAACAACATCAATGAATATTTTATAATGAATGGCAGTCGCTATGAAGGCAGCAGTTTTAGCCTGGAGTGATGAGTTGTCTTGATGGACATCATGTATTGAAGTTTGTGTAATGCTATACTGTTTCTGCAGTTAAAACACAACATTTTGGTGTGTAAATCATCTCAACAACTTCAAGCATTAGTGAGCTAGCCCTTCTGACGCCAGAATAAAAATAATCAACAGAACATTTGGCTGTTACGCTACTCGCCGGTTCTCTACATTTGCGATGTTTTTTGGCTAAGCTAAAAGTCTTAATAGATTTGAAAACCTCAATAGCCTACGTTAGGTGTTTATAAAAGTCTTTTAGATTGTTATAAGAGAAATTTGAGACGATGATGAGCAGTACATAATATGCGTCGGCCATTTTTTTCCCGGCCCATCCCTACATACTAATCACTACCGCGCTTAATGATACGTCATACACACACAACGAGTAGCTTACTGTTACGTCTCTGGTCGTTTGTTAATCTCCAGTAAAAATTCCTTCCGAAAAACTTCAGCGATACAAGTCCTTTCTTAAATAAAACTAGAATTCACAACGATTCACGCACTTTACTTACGACTTGACTCGATTATCTGTCTCTATATCTCTCTGTCTGCAATTATTCTCCCCATCACTTCTTGCCGGACATATATATACAAAATAGAGGGCGTCTGGAAAACACTCGAGCCTTCACGAACGTTCTAGATACTCATTACTTGTTAACAGCGTCACGTGACCTCCGCTGTCATAACATTACTATTGCGGGCCATGTCAATCAACCACGATACCTAAACAAAACACTAGATAACATTCCCTTACTATAGCTTAAAGAATAGCTTGGGAAAAGTGATGTTTATACGTTAAAGATGTACAAGGTTAGTAATTATTTAGTTAAATTGTGTTAGATGTGTAGTAGGAGAAATGGTTATATAAAAATGTTTATTAAAATTATGAAGCAACAGATGTGATGTAAAACCTACGCCATTACATTATTCTGTTTAACTCAGACAATAAGACTTCAATGTTAATATTATTCATGTCATGCATTTTACAGCTGCTGTCTTTATTGATACTTTATCTGCACATTTAATCGTAAACCGAGAGAAAGAAAATAACTAGAAGTTGAATTCCCTGTGAAACACGATAGAAATTGAATAATTATTATATTAATCGAAATAAAATTATGAATTAAGGAAGATTACAGAAGGTTTAGTTTCATATGTTATATTTAAATGGTTTTAAATATGCAAATTGTACAATAGCACAAGTTGAGAAAGACGAATAGGAGAGACTGGAAATAGAGAGAATAAGAGCACACATTTAGATCGCAAAGCTCGCCCAACAGAAAGAAGAAGGACCCAAGAATGACAGTGGAGTCAGGGCCAGCCTACCCAAGCTGCCTAAGTTTCATGAACAGAAAGACAACATGGATGCTTTGCTGGAGAATTATGAAAGATTTGCCTAAGTCAGAACCAGAACAAAAGTGACTGGACAGCTTGTCTCAGCCCACTTCTCACAAGAAAAGGCCTATAAGTGTAAGTGGACATGACGTCAGAAGATGCCATGGACCATGACAAGTTAAAAGTAGCTTTGATGAAATGACATTAACTTATCGTGGAAGGTTTTCGTTAGAAGTTCAGAGAAGTCAAACCTGACACTGGAAAAATTGTATTTCAGTTTGTGGCACATCTACAGCAATACTTCAAAAGGTGGACTGATATAGCCAAGTGAGAAGATAGTTTTGAAGGACTGGCAGATCTACTAATACATGAACAGTTCATGGTCACGTGCTCCACTGACATCTCACTGTACCTAAAGAGAGAGCACCG
>NW_013666241.1:259078-274113 GCF_000517525.1 Limulus polyphemus
ACTAATACATGAACAGTTCATGGTCACGTGCTCCACTGACATCTCACTGTACCTAAAAGAGAGAGCACCGAAAGACGTGGACGAGATTATTCCGCTGACAGAACAGTATATGGAAGCCCATGGAGGGAGTGTAAGTGGCAAGTCCAAGAATAACCAGTAAAAATTGAAACCAGGAGTGGCTGACCAGAAGCAGGATGCCACCTAAGGTGACAAGAGGTTAATAGATAAAAGTGAGAAGAGATGCAATGCTTGTTATAAAATGGGGCACATTACAAGTCTGTCACCAACAAGCAACAGCAGAAATATCAACACAAAGCAGCTGAAACTGCCTACAGAGATGGTGCTGGCAAGAAACAAGAAAAGAGTGACTGTCACCATGGATGCTGTCGCCAAAAGAAACAGAATCAAGAAAACCCATCAAATTCACCACAAGAAGGAAGTGCTATCACCATAATTAAACAGTGCAAGATTGATGGTCAGCTCAAGTTAGCGAATGGATTACCAGTGCCAATAGTGATGGGAGCATGTGACAAACATTGAGAGGTGACAACAAACACAACATGCCACTAGGTGAAGGCTATGTCGGGGACAAGAAAGTGGAAGTCCTACAAGACAGGGGGTGCAGAATTGCAGCAGTGATAACCAATCTATTATCTGATGGCCAGTTGACAGGCAAGGTGCATCTGTGTGTGCTGATTGATGGGACTGTGAGAAAGTTTCCCATAGCAATAATAAAGGTGGAGACTCCATACTATATGAGAGACCCAAGGACCATGAGTATGAAGGCGGGTACTTTGACTTGGTAATCGGCAATATACCTAGCAGTAGAAGTTTGGAGGAACCAGACAGAAAGAAGACTGATGATGCATCTGTAGTCACCACAAGAGCTCAAGAAAAGCAAAGCAAACAAGACATCAAGCCCCTGCAAGTCTCGAAAAGTGATATCCCGAATGTAGGTCTACGGGAACTAAAGGAAGCATAGAAGAAAGACCCTTCACTGCAGAAACTTTGAGACAGTGTCCAGGAGAAAGCCGAGCATAATACACAGGAGAAAGGGACTTACAGAATAGAGGACTGGATGGGAGTGCTATACTGGATCTATCAAGGTAGATCTACTGGGGAAGTTAATCAGATCATAGTACCAGCATAATACCGGACTCAAGTGATGAAGTTGGCTTGCAAGTCGATTGTGGGACGACTCCTAGGAGCAGAGAAGATGACAGACAGAATCACCAGCAACTTCCATTGGCCAGGGGTTATTGGAGATGTGACTAGGTTCTATATGTCATGTGATATCTGCTAAAGCACAATACCTAGAGGGAAGGTAGCCAATGTGCCATTGTGTGAGATGCCTCATAGAAGAGCCATTCAGTAGAGTAGCTGTGGACTTGATCAGACCAATAGCACCTGTACCTGACAAGGGCAACCCGTACGTGCTGACAGTAGTCGACTATGCAACACATTGCCCAGAAGCCATAGCACTGCCTAAGATAGAAACAGGAAGAGTAGCAGAAGCCCTCTTTGAAGCTTTCTGCAAAGTAGATTTTCCAAAAGAAGTCTTGAATGACAGAGGAACCCAGTTTACCTCAGAACAGATGCAAGAGGTGTGCAGATTCATCAGCATTAGCCAGCTCTTTATCACCACAGATGTAATGAACTTTGTAAAAGTGTCAATGATGTCTTATAGAGCGTGCTGAAGAAGATGTGCTTGGAGAGACCACGTGCCTGGGAGAGGTACCTTCAGGCCCTATTATTTGCTTACCAAGAAGTCCCACAAGTGAGTACAGGATTTTCACCATTCAACTTACTGTACAGAAGAAGAGTACAAGGTCTATTGCAGATATAGAAAGAACTGTGAACAGGAAATGAAGAGTCAGAAGTGAGGAACACATACCAGTACGTTTTAGGTTTCAGAAACCGACTGGAGGAGACTTGTTAACTCGCTCGAGGAAGTTTGAATTCAGCTCAAGGGCGTTTCAAGGTCGGACAGAAGGTCTTGGTTCTGCTGCCAACAGATAACAACAAACTCACCCTGCAGTGGAAAGGACCTTTTGAAGTGCAAGAAGTGATCAACAAAATAGACTATAAGGTGAAAGTGTATGGGAAGACTAAGATCTACCACACCAATGTGTTGAAGAGGTATTTTGAGAGGGAAGAAGACCTAATGGGCACAGATGGACATTCCAGGTGGGACTGTTATAGACACAAAACCAGAAGATGGTGACTTTGTCATAGAAGATGAAGACCTACAAGTCCTAAGACTGTGAGGTAGAGATGAGATGTACAAAGATATCAACATCAGTGAAGAACTGACTGACAAGCAGAAAAAAGAGTTACAAGATCTACTGTGCTAGTAGACAGATGTCTTCACAGATAGACCAGGCAAGACAGGCCTTGTGCAACACAAAATTGAAACTACGATCAGGGATACAGTCAAGGTGAAGCCATACCAGATTCCTTATGCAATGAGAGATCCGATCATGCAAGAAGTTGAGGTAATGTTAAAAGCCAGAATCACTGAGCCTTTGAATTCAGCTTAGTGTTTACCAGTGGTAGTCGCGAAGATGAGGGACAGCTCAAACCACTTCTGAATAGATTTCTGGAAGCTGAACCTCGTGACGAAGCTAGACTCCGAACCTATGGGCAACCTAGAAGCTATCATGGTGAAACTAGATGGGACCAAGTTCTTTACCAAGTTCGACCTCAGTAAAGGTTATTGGCAGATCTTGATAGAGACAGAATCTAAAGAGAAGACATCCTTTGTGACACCAGGTTGATGCTACCAGTTTAAGAAGATGCTATTTGGGTTAGTCAGCTTAGTAGTGACATTCAACAACATGATGAGGAAGATGCTGTTTGGGTTAGTCAACTCAGTAGTGACATTTAACCACATGATGAGGAAGATGTTGCACAAAACCACCAACATCGAGCGTTATGTGAATGACATTCTTACCCACACAGCCAGATGGGAAGACCATCTGAAGAAACTTAGAGAGCTGTTCAGATGAGTGAGGGCAGCAGGTCTGACCATCAGACCATCTAAGTGCTACATCAATTATTCTGTGCTGGACTTTGTTGGACACAAGGTGGACGACCGACAGATTACCATGGTAGAGGATTAACTAACCTGCATATAAGATGCACCAGCTCCAATGACCAAACAGCAAGTCAGATCCTTTCTGGGGTTAGCAGGATACTATAGGAAGTTCATCCCAAGCTATGCGAAGTCACCGCACCACTGACTGACCTGACCAAGAAAGACGAGCCCAATAAGGTGAAGTGGGAACAACCACAAAAAAATGGCATTTCAGAAGTTGAAGAACATGTTAGAAAGTCTGCCAATTCTTGAAATGCCAGACTTCAACAAATCTTTCATCATTCAGATCGATGCATCAGATGTTGGAATTAGAGCAGTACTTCTGTAAGAACATGTAGACGGACTGTTTCCGTAAGTTACGCCAGTAAAAAAATTTGAGTAGTGAGAAGAACTACTCTATGATTGAATGAGAGTGTCTGCCCATCATATTTGCCATCTAGAAATTCAAGAACTACCGCTACAGGAAGGAGTTCATCATCCAGACTGACCATCAGCCCCTTGAATACATCCAGAGGCGGAAAATCGACAGTATCATGAGGTAGGCATTGCACCCCCAGAACTACAAGTTCTGCATTGAAACCATCAAGGGGATTCGAAATGTTGGTGCAGATTGTATGAGTAGACTTCGTGCATGAGCTGAAAACATTCTTTGTATATAGTATCAAAATATTGTAAATATGTTTCTTGAAGAGGGGCTCATTATTAGATATACACGACTGTTTCAATTTAAGTATAGCGTGAGTGTTAAATTTACTTATTTTTAGAAGCGATAATTTATAGCAGGTTTGTTTTCGTGACTGTTTTCAAATTATAGGTTGTTTAGTTCAATTGTGAATTGGCGATTGTTGTATTATTGCAACATATTACTGGAACCTTCTAAGTTTTTTCATTGTTTTAATTTAATATTATTGAAACACAATATCTCGTAGTGTGTGTAATGTTCTAGGCCTCTATCAGGCTATAACTACACGTCCAAAATGTCGTTTCAGATAGTTAGTTAGATAGATTTAGACTATGTGATTGTGAGTTTAGACATAAAGAGCGTTTTGTGACAGTTTTTAAAGTGAAATGATCACAGATTGTATTGTAATATAACAGAGTAGAAAAGAATAATTTGTCTTTTCGATTGTGTTCTAAAGTATTAAAATTCAGAAAAAAAAAGCTAAAATGGGATAGAAAAGAATATATCATACAAAAACAACGTTTCGCCACTGTTAACGTGGCATCATCTGGTAATCACCATAATTGTACAGGACAGTTAAATACACTCAACTGGTGACGTCACAAACATAACCTTGAGTTTAGCATAAGAATAAACCTACTCCTTGTCTTTTATTTGCTGAAGGTTTGTATATCTTTATTAAAATGGCTTCTTTTATTTTACGTTTATTAATATTAGATCATCAACAAATAATTTTATCAATTTTATTTTCACTACAATGTTTTTATTTCTAAAATGTTGGTAGACAGGTGAGGGAGCATGTCTATTTTCTGCTATGCTAGTACTTAAATTTCTACTAGCCTTCCCTATATATAGATTATTACAGTCTGTACATTCTACACTGTAAACCACTTCATTTTCAAAGTAATTGGTTTAATTCGATTTTTTAAAATTATATTCAACACTTTTTCTTGGTAAAAAAATAAATTTACCTACAATTGGAAGTTTATACATTCTTTCTATTTCTTTCCACAGTATTTTTGTCGTATTTGATAAGCCAGGTACGTAAGGAATTACACAATAAAACAAATCATCAAATACAGATACAACATAAAAAACAAACATAGTAGCTCATATTTAAGTAAGCTAGCCTCCCACCTTGGTTTTTGAAGTAGAACATTGGTTGTGTTCAGTGTTACTGGATACACCAACTAATAGAGCACCGGTGTTACTGGCTACTGGTAGAGCACAAGTTCTATTTGGTGTTACTGGTGTTGTAGTACAGTTTAATGAAACATATTATTTAAAACTGCTGGTTCATATAGAAAAAATAATCGTACTATTTATTTTATCAAGGATAAAATGAAAATGTTCACTAAAAACCAAGTGTTACTGCAATGACTTTCGTTCGTTAATGTTTCTTAAGTGTGGTCTTTAAAATAAAGATAACCTTTAGTCCATAGTGATCTGAACACAGCAGCAGGACTCTAAAGCTTAAAACTTATTGCCTTGACCAACTACTATCAGACACACCCATCTAGATATCTTACCTACTATGTTGCTATTTGCAGACACAATTTAATAATAAAATTATGTTCAGATACAAATTTGCTGTTAAAAACTTCACGATTCTTATGTTTTTCCAGTGCAGATCATGGCAAGAGTGAAACGCGGTGCTGTATCATGTGCATACTTCGTGATCAATATACGTGTACGTGGATGAACATTCATAAAAAAGAAGCCAATTTTAAATGATCCATAGGGTGATGTTCACAATTCGCATAACCATCTAAAGACTCACAAAGTAAGGACTAAGACTTCATATTGTTTTGCATGTGTGTGTGTTATAACCATCCTAGTTGCTAGTCAAATTCATTTAATTTCGACAACTGTATGTTGGGGTTTGGAATATCTGCCGTTGCAAGTCTTCCAGCCAGAAAAAGTCTAGAACGATGTTCTTATCATTGACATGGCCAGGTTAAGTAGCTATGGGATTCTCTCTTTCATTGAACTATTCAAACCCATCAACCTCTGAGTCCTGGCCAAGTCATTGTTTCAGCAGTTCCTACACAATAAATTGCTTTGACTTACTCACTTGTTCATCACACACACATGTGCAATATATGGTCACACCTTTCACAGCTGTTAATACATCCACTCGTGCATGCCAGTCACGATAACGCACGTCTGTTTTACGTATTCTTCCAAATTTTGTAAAACATCTGCACTCTGAAGTGAACCATTCATCAAGTGGGAGCTCTACTTCTTTTTGGGAAATAACCAGTTAGTTGCTAGTCTATTTCTAGTACACCAGTGTAAGACAGAGAAGGTTATCATCCCAGTCAGTCTGGCCTGGACAAAAATACTTCAGAAGTTCGTGCTTTTCAGTTTATCCAGCTAGAATGACTATTCGACTGAGAACGATGTGGTTAAGTTTGTTTCTTTGCTACACGCATTACACGGTAAAGTTCAATAGAGTTTGTAACTTTTCGGCGTGAGCCTCTTTGGGGGCTATAAAGAGGCAAACTTGTAATATTCTAAAAGCATAGAAGACTAGTTCATGTGACAGAAATAATCCATGATTTTATCACCAAAATAAGAAGATTTATCTCATGATTTTGTTACAACTTAGCTTTCAAATCAGTATCGATGAATATTTAATTTTTTTGTGACGTGAATGTAGCCACTAATACAATCTTAATTGATTTCTGACAACAGTTTAGTGTTTTGTTATTTTGTCATCACAAATCAAGAAGGATTGAATTTTGTATAAGTCAATATCAATGCTTGTAAAATAATTTTCAAAGCAATTCGAATTAATTTTTTTGTATATTTGTAAAAATTAAAATCTGGATATATTTTTTGGAATAATATATTGTTACGTATCTGCCTGTTTGATAATTTCCCGAGGAACTTCAGCGATACAAGTCCTTTCTTAAATAAAACTAGTTTATTCTTTCTCGATACAACTTTGCAATACACTTCCACAGTCACTTTAACTTCAATACACGCTATAATTCACAACGATTCACGCACTTTACTTACGGTCACTACCGCTCACTTGACTCAATTATCTGTCTATCTGCAATTATATCTCCGCTTTATTTGCCGGGCTTATATACTAAAATAGATGACGCCTAGAAAAGACTAGAGTTGCCAGGAACAGTCATGATCCTTCTAGAAACTCCAGCGCGCATGCTTCCAGCGTCACATGTCTTCCGCTGTCGTAACAATATCATTAGAAGAATTTATTCTCCTGGTGGGACATCGGTAAGTCTGCGGACTTACAATGCTAAAATCCAGAGTTCGATTCCTCTAGACACAGCAGATAGCTCAACGTTGCTTTTTTTTCTCTCTAAAAAACAAACAAACAAGAAGAATTTTAATTTTACAGAGATTACCTATTATAATAATGGCTGGAGACGGCTTAAATGGGTAATGAAGAAAAACTTTAATATAAGTTTAACATGACAGCAAATGTACAACGTTTCGACAAGGTTTTGTCATCATCAGGTACCATGTTACCTATTATATTCCTACTACGAAAAAATGGGCAAAACATTAATTCTACATTAGTTCTAGATCTGTGATTTTGAAAATAAGTGCTTTCGTGTTTATTTATTTAGAATTGGAAAGTCTATGTAATCTAGGAATATATAATTGGCCTAAAGTTTATTTTTATTTCTTTAATTCAGAGCATTATTTTCACTCGTGAGTTTATCGGCACGTGAATTTAAGGCTTCAAATAAGTTATTTTTAATTTCGTGCGCAATTAAGGTAATTTTTGGCTTGAAACGATTTTTTGCACTTGCTAAAAATTTGTTTGTTTTTGTTAAGCACAGAGCTAAGTAATGGGTTATCTGTGCTGTGTCCTCTACTGGTTACAAAACCCGGCTTTTAGCATTGTAAGCCTGAGACTTGCCACTGTGTCACTAGGGGGTGCATGCCAAAACAAAGCACCAGTCTGATAAGAGCAATTTTCGGTTTCAGACGCAGAAACACTATTTTCCTTAAATTATTCACAAACATAAAAAAGTATTTTTATAATTTATGTAGGTGTATTATATTAATTAAACATTTACAATAGGATTGAAGATAAAAATTAGAATCATAGACAAACGAGTTTGTGCCTGTAAAAATTATACCCTCTACTTAAATATTAGTTAATGGTAAATATGATAAAGTATTTATTTTTCCCTAGATATAGGCTACAAAATCAGAGGCTGTGACGGGATTTCGAGGTCACAGTTGCATCATGGTCTAAATATTTTTAGAACATAAAAAGACAAAATGTAAATAATAGAAAACACGGATAATGTTGTATTGTTTTAACACCCAAAATCAGTCTTCAGTCGTTTGTAAAGTGTGTGTTATCATCAGTTTAGAGAAAATTTAGGCTTTGAGAAATATAAATAACATTTCTTTACAGCAATTTCAAAGGTATACTACAGAAAACATACACCTGATCTTGCAGAAAAATATAAAAAAAGAATGTATTGATACGCTTTAATTTCTTTAAAAAAAAGAGAGAAAACATGATCTAAAAAGCTGAATCACGTCTGACTGATAGTTTTAGGTAAATTGTGTATGGCCGTTAGCTGATGTTTCCCAGAGGTACGTGACAGATGCTGTACGAAATTGATAAATATTTTATTCTTCTTCGTATTCCGTTCTTTCTCTGGTTGTGCGATTTCAACATACAGAAGATGGTTTAGAGAGGACGATAAACAAACCAAATAGCTGCAGGGAAAGTACAAAATTTCATGATACGACAACATCTAATATAATCTTTGTAGACTTTTCCGGATTTACCCAACATGACTTTCTGTGAAATTGAAAAATAAACTGGCTTTCTATAACCATTTTAAGGAGGCAACGCATTTCAAAGCGACCGAAATATTTTTTATTACAATATAAACAAGGTCTGTGGTTCGATGTTTAGATATGAGCATAAAATTAGTATTTTTTATAATATTCGGATACCTAAATTGTTAGTGAAAGTTGAATAGAGCTTTGTTGTTTGTTTAATCTCGGCTTCTTTTGAAAAATTAGAAGCGTCTCCTTCACTGGCAATATAGTCTTCAGCTTTACCGATAATGTTGAACATGATGGAGGATGGCACCACATCACACTGATGTAGTGCATGTCGAAGAATGCTTGAGTTGTCCTTTATTCTCTGCCAAAAGTAGTTTTTCTTTGAGGAAATATGGTAAATCATATCTTCACGGAGAAATAAATCGGTTAAATCATTAGATTTCGAGAATTTGAATAATTTGAATGGCACTATTCCGCTGTCTGTATCTTCCATTAGTGTAACATTAACTAAAATTATGATAGATTAAAATATTATCATCATAAAGACCATAATTATAAAACAAAAATATGTTTCGATTATCTGAAAAGTTTCCTTTACTTATACATATATCCACTTTGTTATAAATGTTCTATTGATAAAAACACGTCCAGTCTGGAAAAAAAAATTGAAACTGTTATTTGATTAAACTTTGTATTGATGTAATTTGTGGTACTGCCCCTCAGTGGCACAGCAGTATGTCTGTGGACTTAAACGCTAGAAACCTGGATTCGCTACACGTGGTGAGCAGAGCACAAATAGCCCATTGTGTAGCTTTGTGCTTAACTTCAAACAAACAAACAAACCTTTGTGGTAAAGATATCGGTTCTTATATTGCACGTGGTAAAATATGTCCTGCTGTGTATAATACGGTAAAGATATCGGTACTTATATTGCACTCGGTAAAATGTGTCCTGCTGTGTATAATACAGTAAAGTACAGTAAAGATATCGATTCTTATATTGCACGTAGTAAAATATGTCCTGCTGTGTATAATACAGTAAAGATATCGGTACTTATATTGTACGTGGTACAATATGTCCTGCTGTGTATAATACAGTAAAGATATCGGTTCTTATATTGCACATAGTAAAATATGTCCTGCTGTGTATAATACGGTAAAGATATCGGTACTTATATTGCACTCGGTAAAATATGTCCTGCTATGTATAATATGCCTGTTACCAAGAGTCTTATTCCTGCAGTACCTCCTCAATCAGGATAAACTTTACACTTTCCGTCTTGTAATCCTGCTCTGACTGTCTTTAACAATTTTTATTTTCAATCAACTTGTTTTGAATACCATAACTTAGGTCATACTGTCCTCAGTTGTTTTGAATACCATAACTTAGGTCATATTGTCCTCAGTTGTTTTGAATACCATAACTTAGGCCATATTGTCCTCACTTGTTTTGAATACCATAACTTAGGTCATATTGTCCTCAGTTGTTTTGAATACCATAACTTAGGTCATATTGTCCTCACTTGTTTTGAATACCATAACTTAGGTCATATTGTCTTCACTTGTTTTGAATACCATAACTTAGTCCATATTGTCCTCAGTTGTTTTGTATACCATAACTTAGTTCATATTGTCCTCAATTGTTTTGAATACCATAACTTAGTTCATATTGTCCTCAATTGTTTTGTATACCATAACTTAGTTCATATTGTCCTCACTTGTTTTGAATACCATAACTTAGGTCATATTGTCCTCACTTGTTTTGAATACCATAACTTAGTTCATATTGTCCTCAGTTGTTTTGTATACCATAACTTAGTTCATATTGTCCTCAATTGTTTTGAATACCATAACTTAAGTCATATTGTCCTCAGTTGTTTTGAATACCATAACT
This sequence comes from Limulus polyphemus, assembly GCF_000517525.1. Taxonomy (NCBI): domain Eukaryota; kingdom Metazoa; phylum Arthropoda; class Merostomata; order Xiphosura; family Limulidae; genus Limulus; species Limulus polyphemus. Next base: position 269,545 of record NW_013666241.1, read on the forward strand.
TATGTCATATTGTCCTCAGTTGTTTTGAATACCATAACTTAGGTCATATTGTCCTCAGTTGTTTTGAATACCATAACTTAGGTCATATTGTCCTCAAAATATACGTTAAGTGCAAAAAAAGAAAGAAAGGAGGAAAATGTTGTCCACAATTCCTAAAATCGATATACCATTAGTTTTATTTGCCCTGATGCTTGGTTGCATCGCTCTTTCGGTGCATTTTGCTCCCTCTGGAAAGACTCTACCCCATTTCATCTTAAAATTTGACCATATGCTGTTTTGGTAATTACTTGAATTTTCCTGAATATTTGACCTACACTAATTTGCTTTTTCAACTTCGACTTATGTTTATTAATTAATATTCTTAACTCTTGTTCATTGTCAGTCCTGGGAAATATTTTGAAACTTACTCTATTTATGAGTTCGTTATCAGTATCACCATTCATCGTCTGTATTCTTCGCAGGTGAGTCATTGTTTTATATTTTTACCAATTAATACTAACTTTCGATTAGAGTAAGCTAACTACTTAGAGAGAATTGAAAAATCAACCTGGTAATGAATACAGCTAATTAAATTTACCTTTCTTGCGTTTTGACATATATATGTTATAATGCATTGCTTCGTCAGTTGGGGACGATCAGACTTTATCCTGGCTTATGATAAGCACCTTTAGAACGTGTTATCGCACCATGAGACTTAAGATAACTTTGGGATGTACTGACTAAAGAATGGGATAGGATCTTTCATAACGTTATTCTGTGTACTTATGTAAAGTCTGCACCACATATACAGAACTTGTATCAGTATCGAGACGAGAGAAAATACTCCTTACCGAGTGTGTGTGTTGTTTTTTTTTTTTTTACTACATGTATCTCTTTCAGACAAGATGATTTAGTCAGACTGACTCTGATCTCTTTGCAGTTCCAGTACTAATGTTTCACGGGTTACACAATTAATATATTGTCAGTGAAACTGTTTCATTATTTATAGGTATTGAATAAAAATACACTTCTAATTAAAGATGTCAACATTTGTGGGCGAATGTAAAATGTCTCCGCCACGCAATCCCAACATGGCCAATTTTGACACCAGAAAAATCGTGAAAAACTTAGAAAAATCAAAATCTGTCTACATCACTGCTTGAGATCTGCTGGAAGGTATCTTTGTACCAAATCTCATGTAAATTGGTTGACATACGGCGAAGTAATTGTCAAAGAAACCTAAAACTCATGCTTTATATGGCATGTATAAACGTGGACACTAAACGTGGACAAGTCCAACATTTTTGTTTATAAAAGTGTCTTTGTACCAAATTCAATGTAAACCTGTCGACACAAGACTAAGTATTGACCAAAAACCTCTAAAATTGTGAATTTATTTAATTTTTTGACCTTTCCAAAATGACCAAAAATGGGCATATACCACATATATGTATAAGACCTCTAAAAACCTACTTTTGTGCCAAATCCCATTTAAATTGGCCGAAATACGGCGGATTAATTGTCCAAAACCCCAACATTATGTGCCATGTTGATCCTCCTTATAATCAATGAAATGGACAATTCCACCATTTTTGTTTGTAACTGTGTGGAAACTGTATAAAAGTATCTTTGTATCAACTCCCATGTAAATTGGTCAAAATATGGCCGAGTGATTGATCAAAAACCTCAAAATTGTGCTTTTTTGTGAGCTCTGACTCCCTACCCTAAAACACTCAAAATGAACAAATCCAACTTCTTTTTATGTCAATGTGTTGGGTGCACGAAAATTTATATTTTCATCTTGAAAATAGTACTGAACAGGAGCCCAAAATATACATTTTGGGGGTTATTTGACCTTTGACCATATAAAATCCTTAAAAAAGCATAAATCAAGAAAAAATGTGTCTGGATGTATTGGATCAAGGTATAGCCCTACCAAGTTTCAAGTCAATCCGTCGAGAACTGAAGAAATGGCGGACGATTGAAAAGTGTTTGGAAGAAGAAGAAAGAAGGAGAAGAAACAATAGAAAAACGGTATGTTTCTTTGCGGAAACATAAAAATTTAATCGAAATTTAATCTCTCTTGTTCATTCAGTTAAAGAACAATTTAAATATAACTTCTTAGACCGGATATATATTGGAAAAAGCAAACGTCTTAGGAAATTTTGGGGTAAAATCTAGTAGCATATCTAATTTGGTCAGTATGGGTATGCTGAATACGTAAAGCCATCTTACCAAACGGGAAATGACGTTTGAGTGATAAAAATGAATAAAATAAAAAATGGCCGTCAAACCGTTGTTTTAATAATATTAATTAGTGTTGAACTACTGTTTGTTATTTGTGTATATGCACGTATGGTACAAATGAAAGACAATCACGTAATGTCTTCCTTTGTACTATATACACCCATTTCTGTTCCAGCTGTACAGTAGCAATATTAAGATGAATGAGAACCGCCAGATGAGTAATATATGCAGTAAGATCCCATAGTTGTGGTATTATTACACCTTCTATGCACGAGAAAAGAAAAACTTATAACATTTAACACACGTGTATTTCGAACATAATAGATTATTTTTGCTAAAGGTTACATGACATAATGCTCAGTACAATGTTGCATATATTCACTTGTACGATACGTATACTGTCACGGTCAAACAGGTAATTACAGATAGTCCTGATATCTAATCAGAATGTGGATTACGTAGGGTTAAGAGTGATTGATCACAGCTAGTCTTCTTCAATAAACCTGGTACAAATACACAGCAATTCGTTTGTAGCGAATGTTCCTACTTGTGTTACACTGGCATCTAATCATTTCCAGACATGTACCTCGAGACATCAGACTTCGAACAAGTTTCTCATCAGTACACTTCCACTACACTTTTTATGTTTCATGTTTTCGGCTTTCAGAGGACATTTTGAAAGATGAAGCTCTGTTAGTTATTCATAAATTTTCCATCTTCCAATCTTCACAAACCATTGAATACATTTTTACATCCCTTCATTACAAGCCCCAAGCATTCTGTATGTTTTAATTCATAAAAGGCATTCTGTATTATTAAGGCTGCACAATTTATAGATAACATTTGTATCAGTAAGTGTATGCAATACATATATAACAACTATATCCTCCAAACTCTCTGATCGATTCTGTATTCTTTAACTTCTCCAATCCAGAGAAGGAGTCTGTATCCTTCAAGTTGTACAACATATACATAACACTTCTTAACCTTCCCAATCCATGGAAAGTATTTTTACCCTTCAAGTTGTACAAGATATTTATACATAACATTTTTAACCTCTCCGATCTATCAAAGGTAATTTTTATCCTTCAAATTGTACAACATATACATAACAATTTTTGACCTCTCCAACCCATAGAGGACATTCTTTACCCTTCAAGTTGTACAATATATAGGTAACACTTGTATCTTTTAACCTCTCCGATCCGTTCTTATCTTGCCCGTAGATAACATTCTGTAAACTTTAACCTCTATGAACTATAGGAAACATACTGTTCCCTTTAATTTCTACATAGGGATCCTGTACCCTCCAACCGCCCGTGAGTCGTGGTTTCCTATTTCTACTGCCTGATTTTAAATCTCGATGTTTGTTACATCACTGTAGTAGCTTGGAGACGGTTTTATAAGCTACTAGTTTAGACCGTGTTTTTTTACATCACTGTAGTAGCGTGGAGACGGTGTTATAAGCTACTAGCTCAAACCATATTTGTTACATCACTGTAGTAGTTTGAAGACGGTGTTACAAGCTCTTAGTTCAGGTCGTGTTTGTTACATCACTGTAGGAGCTTGGAGACGGTGTTATAAGCTACTAGCTCAAACCATATTTGTTACATCACTGTAGTAGTTTGAAGACGGTGTTACAAGCTCTTAGTTCAGGCCGTGTTTTTTACATCATTGTAGTAGCGTGGAGACGGTGTTATAAGCTACTAGCTCAAACCATATTTGTTACATCACTGTAGTAATATGAAAACGGTGTTACAAGCTCTTAGTTCAGGTCGTGTTTGTTACATCACTGTAGGAACTTGGAGACGAGTTTTAAGCCGCTAGCTCAAACCATGTTTTTTACCTTACAGCAGTAGTCCGAAAACGGCGTTTTTCGATCTACTATCTTAGATCAGCCTTATCATTGTCTGACGTGAATCATTAGTTCATTAATCACATATTTAAAAATCACCTCAGAAATTTTTGTTTACTATACCGTCTGCTTATCCATGTTTTTGTTTATCTTTATCCATGTTTTTGTTTATCTTTATCCATATTCTGTTTTTCTATATTCATGTTTTTGTTTATCTTTATCCATGTTTTTGTTTATCTTTATCCATGTTTTGTTTATCTTTATCCATGTTCTATTTTTCTTTATCCATGTTTTTGTTTATCTTTATCCATGTTTTCGTTTATCTTTATCCATGTTCTGTTTATCTTTATCCATGTTTTTGTTTATCTTTATCCATGTTCTGTTTATCTTTATTCATGTTTTTGTTTATCTTTATCCATGTTTTTGTTTATCTTTATCTATGTTTTTGTTTATCTTTATCCATGTTTTGTTTATCTTTATCCATGTTC
>NW_013666241.1:275040-305622 GCF_000517525.1 Limulus polyphemus
CTTTATCCATGTTCTGTTTATTTTTATCCATGTTCTGTTTTTCTTTATCTATGTTTTTGTTTATCTTTATTCATGTTCTGTTTATCTTTATCCATGTTTTTGTTTATCTTTATCCATGTTCTGTTTATTTTTATCCATGTTCTGTTTTTCTTTATCTATGTTTTTGTTTATCTTTATTCATGTTTTTGTTTATCTTTATCCATGTTTTTGTTTATCTTTATCTATGTTTTTGTTTATCTTTATCCATGTTCTGTTTTTCTTTATCCATGTTTTTGTTTATCTTTATCCATGTTTTTGTTTATCTTTATCCATGTTTTTGTTTATCTTTATCCAAGTTCTGTTTATCTATTTCCTGATGGTCTTTATTTTATTTTTTAATTTACCGTTAGTTAAAAATCTGTGAAGAAGGCAGCCAGGGTATGACGAAGCATGTAAGGTCCTTTATATTAAAACTAGTGTTTTAATATATACTTTATAACGTTGTTTTCGTGCCTTAAGTTTATAGATTTGAGCATGTAGAAGCCTATGTTTTTACAAATATTTTTCAACACTATTTATTCTTTCTTTGCTTTCGCGTGAAGCTGTACAATAAACCGTCTCTATTTTGTATGCTGTACAATGAACTATAATACAGACTATGCATATAGGTTACTTGAATTGTGAACTATCCTTTTATTCAGGTGCGATTAAGGGCGTTTATTAAAAAATATCCTGTTTCTTAAAAAAAAATAAAAAACGAATGGGCTCATCAGATTCAAACGTTTTCTTCTTTCATTAGAAACCAAATCTCTACTGGTGTTATTTGTTCTTTTATGTTTAATAAGTGTATCTTTGTTTGTTTATGCTAAAGCTACTGAGGGTATTTACTTTATAAATGTCTGATGATATAGAAAATATATTTCCCTTGAGAAGTTACTTTAGATTTACATCTGTGTATCTTTAGTTTAAATCAAACAAGTTTCAATAATGTAATATTTATTTTACATTAGTTATTTCAAATTTCACTTTTATGTTATAAGACTCAAAATACATTTATTTACAATATTGAAACTTTAGATTTCATAGTTTCTTCTCATCCATTGAATTTTAAAACTTTTTAAGGATATCATCATCCAGCACATTCAGAAGTGGACTCTCCTTCATTAGTAGTGAATGGCTTTGATGAAGGAAAGTCCATTTTTTTAAAGTACTCGGGATATTGTCCTTTTTTTTCTGATGCTAACTTTTTACAGTTGATCCAACATTCTTCTGAATATCACGAACTATTCCTTTTCACTCCTTACGAATATTAACATAATAGCCCATGGTTATTCAGTGGTATAAGCTTGAGAGCTATTGACGTTAAACTTCGGAATTAGATCCCTGCAGAGGGCACAGCGTATACAAACTCACCGTGAAGCCTTGCAATAAAACTAACAAAAGTATGATATTTCTAATGGAATTTTTTGTACGAAAATAGTTAATTACCATTATTATAACTGATTCTAGACGCTATTTATATATTTAAGTGTTGTTTTTTTCCCACTCAAGTATCATATTTTATACGATAACTGTAAGAAAAGGTGCTATAACTCTGATTTCCATTAACAGCGTTTCTAAAAATAATTGCGTATTCGTGTTGGCTTCTTTTTATATCAGTATTATTCATTAACTTCTCGAATTCCATTTTACATCTTTTATACATAACTGATCACGTAACAAACTGTTATGAAATTTCCAAAACCTTTATTTTCTATATAATTCATGTTTTAGAACATGATTAATATGATGTGTATGATATCGAAGTAAAATCTTGGTAAACAATACAAAACCAAGACGTGTTTACTTTAGCCAGTTTCTCTGTTGTCATGAAACTACTTTTGTTCTTCATTACATTGGTCTGTGTATCGATTAACATTTAATTCACGACACATCTTGTGTACCCACAAGTTTTATTTAGTGCGTAGTATTTCTTTACTATCCGCACTCCCCAAGATGTTAAAGTGTCTATGGGTTCAAGTGTTGCACCATGTTTGAAGAATTTGTTTTTAAGTTATTACGAAGAAAAGTGGTTAAAATGGTCCGGAAATGTTTAAACATATATACTATAGAGGACATGTTGATAATACGTTTGTAGTTTTTAATAATAAACCTGATATTCAAGAATTTATAAATTATCTGAACAATCAACATAACAATATTTTATTTACAGTTGAAGAAAAAACAGTTAATAGCTTACCTTTTGAACAATCAACATAACAATATTAGATTTACAGTTGAAGAACAAACAGTTAATAGCTTACCTTTTGAACAATCAACATAACAATATTAGATTTACAGTTGAAGAACAAATAGCTAATAGCTTACATTTGAACAATCAACATAACAATATTAGATTTACAGTTGAAGAACAAACAGCTAATATCTTACCTTTTGAACAATCAACATAACAATATTAGATTTACAGTTGAAGAACAAACAGCTAATAGCTTACATTTGAACAATCAACATAACAATATTAGATTTACAGTTGAAGAACAAACAGCTAATAGCTTAACTTTTGAACAATCAACATAACAATATTAGATTTACAGTTGAAGAACAAACAGCTAATAGCTTACATTTTGAACAATTAACATAACAATATTAGATTTACAGTTGAAGAACAAACAGCTAATATCTTACCTTTCTTAGATTGTTAATTTAGGTAGAAGTTTTAACACCATGTGTTATCATAAGCCAACTTTCACAGGACAATATTTTCATTTTGATAGTATTTTATCTTTGAATTTAAATATAACTTAATTCATGGGGTTTATAGCATAGTTAGTTCCTTTTCCTCTTTCCATGAGGAAATACAAAACACAAAGGTTGTTATAGAAAAAAAAATAGTTTTCTTCATCAATTAATTGATAGTTTCATCAGGAATTACTTTAAAGCTTTGTACATTCCAAAAATTAGGAAACAGGTTGAAAACAGTTTATTGCATTCTACCACTTCCTGGTTATCATTCTATAGAATTAAGGGGAAAATTTAAATATATTCTGAATAGCAAAATTTACTCACATATTAAGTTTAGAATTGTCTTTAAACCGATGTTTCATTTAAGTAATTATTTTTAATTTAAAGACAGGATTTCTATAACACATCGCTCTTACGTCATATATAAATTTACATGTCCAAGGAGCAACCTTGGCTTTGTGGACTCTACAATACCTTGTTTGAGCATGCGTAAAACACAGCATATAATTAGTCGTCCATTCTTCGACACTGTTTACAGGACTGTGACATAAATGTCACTTCAAAATACTTCAACATCTTGGGGAGTGCGGATTGTAAATAAATGCTACGCAGTAAAGAAAATTTGTGGATGCACAAGATACGTCCTGAATTAAACGTTAATCGAACAGCTCAGCTTTGTTTCTAAAACTACGAACTGGTCTACGTATTGTAAAACTGTCCTATGTATTGTTGTTTCTTATTTGTTTTATTCCGGGGTGTTTGTATATAAATATATTTTTGTATCCAATTTTACATTTTGAAATAAGTTCCAATCCTCAGAGAAAACACGGAATAATAGGTTATTAATTTCAGAAATAGAATAAAATCAAAGTAAGCTCAACAGAGTGTTGTATACAAGTTGATTAACTGAAGGAAAGTGATCATATCTAAGGATGATACTCAACATAGTGTTGTATACAAGTTAATTAACTAAAGGAAAGTGATCATATCTAAGGATGATACTCAACAGAGTGTTGTATACAAGTTAATTAACTAAAGGAAAGTGATCATATCTAAGGATGATACTCAACAGAGTGTTGTATACAAGTTAATTAACTGAAGGAAAGTGGTCATATCTAAGGATGATACTCAACAGAGTGTTGTATACAAGTTAATTAACTGAAGGAAAGTGGTCATATCTAAGGATGATACTCAACAGTGTTGTATACAAGTTAATTAATTAAAGGAAAGTGATCATATCTAAGGATGATACTCAACAGAGTGTTGTATACAAGTTAATTAACTGAAGGAAAGTGGTCATATCTAAGGATGATACTCAACAGTGTTGTATACAAGTTAATTAATTAAAGGAAAGTGATCATATCTAAGGATGATGCTCAACAGAGTGTTGTATACAAGTTAATTAACTAAAGGAAAGTGATCATATCTAAGGATGATTCCAGTTACCTCTTCCAAATTCTCTTTGACTAATGAGTTTTAAAACCAAGATTAATTTATAAAATAATTACACCACTAACACTACTATTTGACCATACGCTTTTAATACCACACAAATCTTCATTCGTCTCAAGCTTCGTATTAATAATTAGTTGAGAATTTCACATCTCGTAAATAGTAAATATATGTTATTTAGATAAATATATACATCTCTTTTCTTAACCCTAACGATCATCTCCTCCATGAATATATAAACACTGTATTATTTTCTAATACTTATAAGTTGTCGATTTATCTACTTATATTGCAAACATGACTCATTTTCTTTTCTTTTTTTTTTTACAAATGATAAACTGTATAATTTATAAGTAACAATAGCTTTGGTAAACGTACAAACAATCTGTTCTCAGGTAGCTCCACGTTATTTAATGACGATGTTTCTGCGATTTACCTTCTCTACTTTTTTTGAATGTATCTTGTTTTACCAACACAGATTTGATGCCTTTTGTAATTATTCTGGCTTTAGAGTAATATTTTCTTAATGTAAAGCCTTGGTAGTTAACTCTGTTAATTTCCTGAAAGGTTTTTATTCCTTTTTCCGTTGTAAGCCTATTCTTCCTTTCTTCAGTATGAAAACGTTGGAGAAATCTCATTTACTACAGAGTGAATGTTCTGTTGTTCCGTCGTCGTCTTAACTGATAGATCTAATCTCCTTCTTGATCCAAAAAAAGTTTAAACTTGTGTGTATACATATATATATATATGTGTGTGTGTGAGACGAAAATAACGGATAAAAATACTTCTGTATAATGTTTATAATTAAATGAAGAAAGGTTTTACTTCTCATCGTGCTTTGTTTTATTATATATATCCTCAAAATGGATGACTATATTTCTAGGTAACTTTGGGTACACATAGACAGAGAGATTCGTATATTTGTACCACGTAAAATGCGCGATAATACAGTATACGAGCTGGATTGGTTAATCTACATTTCAGTCAGGTTCTGCTTATTTTCCTTCCTTAAACAAAGTTATAATTAAGTTGAGTCTTCTTTCTTCTTCTATTATTAAGCTGAGTAAGAGCAGCTCGTGAGCTCGTTTTATTTACTCGCCTGATAAAATTAAGCTTTGCAGTTGTACTGCCATCTTATGGTATATTATTTAACCTTTGTATTTTCTTTTATATCAAAATATCGCATGCACTAGGTAATTAAATAAATATGGAATATTCACGTATTTCACCCAATATTACTTAAAGTCATGATTTGGGTATTCAGTTAATTTTAGTTTTTAGTATTGTTAACATATCGTTTGTAAAGATACATCTTTACAAAATATTAGTCATAGACACTCTACATCTGATAAGCCTGACCCTAGGTTCTGTAATCATTAATAGCTTCAAACAAGATTAAGACATTTTAAACTATAGATATAAGGTAATGGTAAGTGTAGAAACGTATATTCTTGGATTGTGAGATGTATTAAGTATTGTCGTGAACACAAACATATATTAGCTGCTTCTGTTATTTTTGGAAAAAGAATAAAATTTACAAATATGTATGGTATCTACAATTTTACACTTAGTTGATAAAATGAGTCGTATAACTTCTCGATATTTTAGCCTTTTTAATTGTATAATATATTATGAAATAGTGAAACTGAATAAATATTCTGACTTCTCTTGATACCAGAGTATTAGCAACTTTAGTACTCCTAAAGTACACTAGATGACAGGACTGTCAAAATACCAACATGAAAGTTTTTCTCTCCATAAAATTATAAATTTCGGTGAGAAAGAAACATGGAACCCAGTCTATCATATGAAGCGACACTTGTCGCTTGGTTAGACCAGTTCCATGGAATACTGACCTTCATCAGTAATCTCAGGCATGACCTAGTGGTTAGCGTGCTGGGTGTGATATTTATCAGTAACCTCAGGCATGACCTAGTGGTTAGCGTGCTGGGTGTGACATTTATCAGTAACCTCAGACATGACCTAGCGGTTAGTGTGCTGGGTGTGACATTTATCAGTAATCTCAGGCATGACCTAGTGGTTAGCGTGCTGGGTGTGACATTTATCAATAACCTCAGACATGACCTAGCGGTTAGTGTACTGGGTGTGACCTTCATCAGTAACCTCAGACATGACCTAGCGGTTAGTGTGCTGGGTGTCATATTTATCAGTAACCTCAGACATGACCTAGCGGTTAGTGTGCTGGTTGTGACATTTATCAGTAACCTCAGACATGAACTAGCGGTTAGTGTGCTGGGCGTAAATCCGAGAGTATATGACTCGCATCTCGTTGCCACATACACCCACGCATATATGTAATAATAAATCAAAAGGAAAATATTCAAAAATCGCACTCCACGTTTCGGAGCTGTGGGTGGGTGATAAAAATAAAGGTCAAATCCCACTATGCGATTAGCGTAGCTAAAGGGTTGGCGAACGATGGTGTTAACTAGCTGCCTTTTTCTTGATCTATGGGTTCAAAATTAGGGCGTAAATGGCATGAGTAACTTATAGTGGCAGTCTGTATATTAGATGTATGGTGTTAAAGGATACTTTATTGAATAATTTTGAAGGTATAAAGTCAACATGTTATAGGATCAAACAAGGATATTTATTTGAATAATTTTGAAGGTATAAAGTCAACATGTTATAGGATTAAACAAGGATATTTCTTTGAATAATTTTGAAGGTATAAAGTCAACATGTTATAGGATCAAACAAGGATATTTCTTTAAATAATTTTGAATATATAAAGTCAACATGTTATACGATCAAACAAGGATATTTCTTTGAATAATTTTGAAGGTATAAAGTCAACATGTCATAGGATCAAACAAGGATATTTCTTTGAATAATTGTGAAGGTTTCCAAGTAACGTATTTTAAATTTGCACGAGTAGTACATGTATGTGATATATAATGGGTAAATTACCTACAACTGGGATTCTAAATTTTAACTGAATTTGCTCAATGCATTTAACATAACAAAAATACAATAGACATTGTCATAATACTGCATTTATTAAATTCAACAGGGTTTACATGCTTTATTAAACTGAGGTGCCATTTATAACTTCTGCTGCATCATGTAGGCCTGCAGAGTGGATGCATGCTGCCTGGTATGACCTGGTATTTAGGGCACTTGACTCTCACTGTGCGGGTCGTGGGAAGCTATAATGTGACGGTCAATCCCACTATTCGTTGATAAAGTGTAGCCCAAGAGTTGACGATGGGTGGTGTTCTCTCTAGTTTATCAATTAAAATTAGGATTTGTGTATGTGTTTTTCATATAATAAACAAAGCCACATCGGGCTATCTGGTGTGTGCACTGAGGGGAATCAAACCTCTGATTTTAGCATTGTAAGTCCGTAGGCTTACCGCTGTAACAGCAGGGAATTTAAAATTAATTACGGCTAGCGCAGATAGTCCTCAAGTAGCTTTGCGCGAAATTTAACAAGCAAACAAACAAAACGAAAGGATGCTGATCTCTTGAGTTTATTTTCTTCTTGACGAGAATGTACGAGAAACAACGTGACAGAGGATATGTGAACACAGCCTCCAACAGCTCTTGCACCAACCTTACACTGACAGTACAATGATGAATTAGAATTGGCAAAATACACAATCCATAGGGCATACTCTTAGCTGGAGTTTTGCACATACAGATTATCAATTTGCTTACTGGCCGAAGTACCACGCACTTCGTATTCAGAAATATTTACATGAGTATAAGGTTATGCTTATTTGATGTGGTAAATATACAAAGTAAGGGAACGAAGACCATCTATAGAAAGTGTTTGAAAGTTTACAACTGGATCATGGGCTTCCAAGTGTTTTCCAAAATGACCTTTTACGACTTAATCCTTATGTTATGACTTCACAATGTGATGCATGTTATTGGACAGTTTCAACAGTTTAACCTCGTGTTTTGTTACAATACAATTATCATCAGTATTTTGTACATGATTAGAATGATAACAATTAAAATGTGCACTGACAATTCGAATATGATTGCCTCAATTCAAATGTGATCACCTATGAAAGGAATCTATCGATTAATAAAGACGCCATCCAGCAACTTACATTGATTGATGCGACCATCGACCGCTTCGAGCACCCAGCACACTTCGGTAACCAATCTTTATAGGTTGGATTCTTCACTTTGGTGTTGCTTGTATTCTTGAAGGAGGAAACATGGCATTTGTGTTTTAAAATCGGAAGTCATACATATGCTTGAATGTATGTCTAAAACCATGCTCTACAATAGCATCATCACGTGGTTGCATCAACTTCAAATGTCTTCGACATTCTTTTCAAATTCACGATGAATTATTGCATCATCATTGTTTGTCCCAGAACCAATGTACTTTACCATAACGTAACGAAAACTAGTCACGATCATCACTAGCTGTAAAAGGGGCCTTTGCTTATGCATTCATCTGTAGACACGATCGTCACTAGCTGTAAAAGGGGCCTTTGCTTATGCATTCATCTGTAGATACGATCGTCACTAGCTGTAAAAGGGGCCGTTGCTTATCTTATGCATTCATCTGTAGACACGATCGTCACTAGCTGTAAAAGGGGCCGTTGCTTATGCATTCATCTGTAGACACGATCATCACTAGCTGTAAAAGAGGCCGTTGCTTATGCATTCATCTGTAGATACGATCGTCACTAGCTGTAAAATGGGCCGTTGTTTATGCATTCATCTGTAGACACGATCATCACTAGCTGTAAAAGGGGGCGTTGCTTATGTATTCATCTGTACACACGATCATCACTGCCTGTAAAAGGGCCGTTGCTTATGCATTCATTTGTAGACACGATCATCAACTACCAATCGTTGGACAGATAAAGAGGGCCAGTGCAATTCTCGAAAATTGTAAACAATTCAATCTGGTGTATCTATAAGATATTTTTCATGTTATCTTGATGACGAGTTTACTCGTCGTTGTTGTTGTACCTGATGATACCAGGTTATCCTGGTGAAAAGTTGTAACCATACTGTGTGTATCCGATATTAAACCTAGACCCAGAAATAACGAACGAACTCTAAAAGAAAAAAACAACAACAACAAACAATTCAATATCATGCAACTATGACGGTGAATAACATATTAATGGAATTTTTTGTATAAAAACTGTGCTGGTATTGAAAATGCTTTCAAAGTGTCAAAAATTATCTATCTGTATTAGCAAAAAGAGACAATAACAGTACTTTAACGCTGCCAATACCATATTAAATCACAAAATAAATCAAAATGTTTTATACTAATGACAGTACTGGACTAGAATATATTGGTAGAGATAACTGTTTAATTTTTACACATTTTCTGTAGGTAATTCGCCCATCTTATACTACGTAGTTGTTTTACAGAAACAAGGGATTATACTCGTTTACATCACTAAACAAACTATTAAACATTTATTCATCTTAGATCCGATAATTTTTGAAATTTCTTGAAAAACAATACAGAAACCATATTTTTCTTGTACGAAACTGTAGTGAAACCCTCTCCCATCCCATTTTTTAAACTGTTCTACTCTGTTGTACGTTATAACTTTTGATACTGTGCCTTCAGGAAGACAGACTTCCATGTAAAGTCTGGCAAGTACTCCTCTTCCACTGTCATCTCCAGCCTACTGTGTTATGTATTTTATTATGTATTCATTTATTACAGACCACACGTCCTTAATGTTTGTGAAACACTAATGGTACTTGTGATTAGTTTTTGTGTGTTTTGTAATGATTTCTACCATTATATGGTATAGTATGGCGTTAATAACTGAAATGAACAGCTTATAGTATGAAAATTACTTTGAGGGAATTTTCTTGCCGTCATGTAATCATAATTGTTTCATTTCGTTGGCTTTGAATTTGCAAATAATAACAATAATTGATTTGTTGTTGTTGTTTTCATTAAGTAACAACTTTATTACAAAGTGACTGGTGTTCCCCTATTTCAATTTTTTTCGTTGTATTCATTTTCAATTTAGAAAAAAGAAGCGTTCTGTAAACTTGTGAGGCAATAAATTCATTGGTGTAATCTTTCTTACGTAACTGTTAACTCGAACCTCGAATTATTATTTTTTTCATTTCAGTTATGCAATGCTTGTTTTTTTAATTAATGACAGCCATTCTATACGAATGACTGCTTTCTTTATGACAGAAACTATTATCATCGAGTATGCAAAAGATAAGTTACACAATAGAAAATGTTTTGAAGTTTTTATGTCAACTTAAGAATCAGTTTGAACATGGCTGTTGAAAGGAGATTAGTCTCACAAGGGTTTTTGTTTCTATGTTACTCATGTTAAAAAAATCAAGTTTTACAGGTGACGGCTTCCCACGGAATTCTAATTCATCTTGAAAACAGAGTTCCTTAGAGTAAAGTTTGACGTTGTGTAGATTATTAAGTTATTTTTTATTTACTACTGTGTCGGAAGTTTCTACACCAACCACTTATACTTATGATCCTCAAACGAAGAAAGTAAAACGTCGTGGGAAAAAGCAGATAAGTGAAATCAAATTCTACGAAACATTAAACGGTTTCACTGACAAAAAGCAGCAAGAACAATAAATATAAAAAGTTACTGTTTTTAACTAATGAAAAACCAATGAAGATAAAAAGCTAAAATATATTTTTTTCGGTTGTTATTGAACATTAAACTGTGTACAAAATTCCCCTAGAATATGCATTTTTAGTATTTTTAATTACTCTATTTGTAAAGCTAATCAAATACGCGGCCGTAGATAAGGAATGAAATTGCAACGAATGATGAATTGTTTTGTGCCAATTTAACATTATGAAAGGTTAGGCTTGCGACTATTCGGTTAGTTTACGTTCTGCTGTTTATTCAAACATAAACAGTGCTCACTTCATATAAAAAACGGAAATTTTCATTTTAAATATTTATTTTTTATAAAAAAGCAGTTACAAATATCTTTATTCTTAAGCAACGATTGTCATCTTATTCGTTAAAATGTTGTCAACTTTAAGTTAAATTTTAAACAGATAACTTGAATTATCATAAAAAAACAAGTTGATGATGTAAGCAAAAAATATTTTTACGACTTCCGCTAATTTTTTTTTCTCTCTTTGCCTGGTTTATTGCTTACAAAATAAAATTAAGTAGAGAATTTCTAATAAGTGCTAGACAATATTTTATGTCATCTAACGTAATATAATTGATTAATTAACTTTTTATAGTAGATGATAAATTTTAGATTATCTCTTAGAAATTGGTTTATACAGAAAAGAAAATGGCTTTGAAACTTTGTAAATATTAGGGCTGGTTAATATGTATCTCAATTTGGATAAAGAATAAGTTAAGATTGAGAAAACTGCAGTATATACAGCATGTTTATGTTTTCCTTTAACAGAAAGAATGAATATATATATATATTTGAAACATAAAGTATGTCTAAATGCACTATTCCTATACGTTATTTTAAACAGGTAGAATAAGTGCATACAGTATACCTGTATATGATTTTAAGCTATATTTTAGTTTAAACAGACAGTATTAATATATACAGCATGTCTGTATATTATTCTAAATAATATACTATACTAATTGTATAGTATGAGTATACTGTTCTAAACAGAAAGTGTAATTACACAGAGCACGTCTATACATTGGAAAGGCGTGGATATACAAACCTTACACTACACATAGGATACCTAGCATCATTTTGTTTGGGCTAACTTCATTACATCAGCACAGGAAGACAGATTAATGGTTGAGAATTTTGTGGAGTGATAAAAGTTGATTCACCCACTTCGTAGCAATGATCTAATACGGGTCTAGAGACAGGTTTCTAGATAACTTGATTATAATTGTACTGTAACATCTGTGTAGAGCTCTAGTGGTGGTATAATGTGAAACAGTTTCTACACATTGACCACGAGGTCCATCTGTGAAGGCTCTGCACGTCTAAATGTCCACGCATAAAAACTGATCTTATATTAGCACCATGGCAGGGAATTTTGATTAGCAGTCCAATGTCCTGTTTCATCGATATACAATGCTTCCTGAAACATGTAACTCGTGCTTGTTTTCAAAGTGCCAACATGAACGGCCCACTTGAACGTCGTACTTTAACAAGTTTGAAACCACAGAGAAGAGTTTTGATTTGATCCCATTCTTCTACCCATAATTGTTGGGTCGAGTCAAACTACACCAGACAATTAACTTATTAAAACATCTCACACAGAATAGCAGTAGTTATTCAGATCAAGGGAGGTGCAACATCGTTGTAAGACAGTGATCACTATGACCAGTTATTCAGCTCAAGAGTGGTGCAACATCGTAATAAGACAGTGATTACTATGACCAGTTATTCAGGTCAAGAGTGGTGCAACATCGTAATAAGACAGTGATTACTATGACCAGTTATTCAGGTCAAGAGTGGTGCAACGTCGTATTAAGACAGTGATCACTATGCCCAGTTATTCAGCTCAAGAGTGGTGCAACGTCGTATTAAGACAGTGATCACTATGCCCAGTTATTCAGGTCAAGAACTAGGATCAATTTCTCAAGTCATGAGTGGTAACACACAGTTTTAATATACTGAACTCTAAGATAATTATTCAGGTAATGAAGACTGCCATACCGTATTAAGACAATAATAATTAGAATCAATTATGAAGGTCAAACGTGGCGACCCTTCTTGTTAAGAAATTGATCGCTAGGATCATCCCTCTCTATGACAACATACCCGTCCAGACACTAATGGTATGAATAGTACATGGCCTGTTTTTTTAAAGGGAGATATATGGTATGTCTCAATATATCTCAATAAAAGTAATCGATACTGATATTCAATAGAGAACAAACCAGAATACGATGTATACAGTGTTTCATAGAGTATTGTCTTCATAAATAAAATGTGCTTTCATACACAGAGGATAATATACTTCACGTATTGTTGGAAACACATCATCTTCAGTTTGTCCACGGTTATCATTATCGAGAGGATATTTCGTCTACTGCTACTGTTTTTAAGAGTTAAAGATAATCTTTGCCATGTCTAAACGTATACGTGTTGACTCCTTAATTTTTCCATGATTCTATTTGAAATGAAAATTTTCGTGTGGATGTTTTTTTTTCTATTTTAAGATTAACCCAAAAGTTGGTATGAAAACTATTTATCTACAAGAGATGCCTTAATAACAAACTAACAATATTTTGTAAACTTCTTAAATTTTCAATTTATTGAAACAAAGGACGAGTAACAATACAAAGGAATCTAAACAGAATGTGTTATTTTTGTTGCTTCATTTCTTTAGTTTTCACATTTATCGATTTTTTAAACTCCCTTCGGAGTCGTCAACTCTGCAGCTACACCAGAGAATAGTTTCCATCACGTGTATGGTCTCGTGCTCTCTCGATTCTCTACAACTATTCTAGGGATATTACTTTGTGAATTTATAGATTTTGTTTTATAATATTTTTGTGTAAATTTGCACTTTAGGTAATAGGGAATATTGACTGTCACAATTCAATACGAATCACGTCAAAGCTGTTTGTGGTAGTTTAGGTCATTTGCAGTTTTCACTCTAAGATTTTTTCTCTTGGGCTTTTCTTATTCGATTATCGTCTACACGAAAAACATTTACACAACTAAACAATTTCACAAGCATGCTTTACGGTATAACGAAATAGCAATAATTCTGGGTAAACTTCAAACTCAAAAGCAAATAAAATCGCAAACCTGCTTAGCAATTTTTCTGTCTACCTATTTCTTCCTAATAAAGAAAGACTTGGCATTATATGTTTACATATACATATTATAGAGCTGAGTCCATACAAAATCGAACAAAAATAACTGCAAACAGTATCAGAACATGATATATAATATAGTATATTATAAAGCACACATGACTGTGTAGAGGCATTTGCAGTAGTAGGATCTAACCTTCTTCCAAGTTATACATTAAATGAAATGATAAAGAGTTAGCAAATATAAAGAGATGATGTGAATGTCGATCCCCAAAACGCTCCACATCTTTACTACTTTTACTGTCTGCATCCTGTTGTGTGAAGGCGGCTACTCAACTATTGAATTATACAGAATGTTGTAACAACAAACCTATAGTAGTAATAGAAAAAATATATCCTCGGCTGGCATTTTAGCCCCAGTAATTGTGAAGACTGTAGTTTATGAAACAACAAACTACTAATTAACCACAGATGAAAAATGACTCGCAAAATATTGTTACAAGTATCAGATATTGCTAAATAATATTACACCCGCGTGCATTTAACGGCTACCTGCTAACAATTAAGGAGAAGTAAAACAGGTTAAATATTTTCATGATGATACACTGACTTTTAATTCAAGTTAGAATTTCTCTGGAAAAGTGAAGATTGTGGTCGGTGGGATTCGAACAACTATGCTTACAGTTTAACCATGTCATAGCCATCTAACCTTGATTTCATTTTATTGTTTATTAAGGACGGAATTTGGCAGGAGTCTTGAGTTTAACTTAAAGGAATTCAGAGCTTTACATGCTAATTAGCCTAAAGTTTTGTTGAGGAAACCTTCAGTGTTTTTCTTTTTTTATCTAGATAGAATACCTTGTGAAAATCAGTAATTTTAGCTCATCGATCCAAGGTCAGCTATGAGCTTGTCATTGCCTTAGCTCAGATATATCACAGTTGTGTGTATTTGGAAGAAATGTTCACAGCTTAGGACTATTGTTGACTGCACACAAAAAAGGAAGAGCAGAAATGAATGCTCTCTACAAACGTTTATCAACTTATAAACTTATATACCTATAGCTGATCAGTACGGACGGGCTCATCTAAGAAAACTGCACCGAGTAGTTTGAAGTGTTCAAAACGCCTCTGACTTTGAATTAAATAATTTCCAAAAACAAATGCTAGTTTATGCAGCCCAAATGAGAAAAGTGTACCTTGTATTCAGCGCATCGGTTCTAATTATTATTAGATGTTCAACTGTATTTACTTGTGATGGAAAACCATAACACAGATAACTCGTAGTGTAGCTTTATGGTTAACTACAAAGAAACAAGTATTTCATTCTAATTGTTATTCGAAGTTTAGGTGTTTTCTTTCTAATTATTATTATACGTTCAGGTGTTTTGTTTCTAATTATCATTATACGTTCAGGTGTTTTCTTTCTAATTATCATTAGACGTTCAGGTGTTTTGTTTCTAATTATTATTAGACGTTCAGGCGTTTTGTTTCTAATTATTATTAGACGTTCAGGTATTTTCTTTCTAATTATTATTAAACGTTCAGGTGTTTTCTTTCTAATTATTATTAGACGTTCAGGCGTATCTTTCTAATTATTATTATACGTTCAGGTATTTTTTTTCTAATTATTATTAGACGTTTAGGTGTTTTCTTTCTAATTATTATTATACGTTCAGGCGTATCTTTCTAATTATTATTAGACGTTCAGGTATTTTCTTTCTAATTATTATTAGACGTTCAGGTATTTTCTTTCTAATTATTATTAGACGTTCAGGTATTTTGTTTTTAATTATTATTAGACGTTCAGGTGTTTTGTTTTTAATTATTATTATACGTTCAGGTGTTTTCTTTCTAATTGTTATTAGACGTTTAGGTGTTTTCTTTCTAATTATCATTAGACGTTCAGGTGTTTTGTTTCTAATTATTATTAGACGTTCAGGTGTTTTGTTTCTAATTATTATTAGACGTTCAGGTATTTTCTTTCTAATTATTATTAAACGTTTAGGTGTGTTAAGCGGCTTATATAAAAGTTTTCCGACCATTACTCGTTATATCCCAAACGGCAATGGATATGGCGGACAAATTGTGGTTGAAATGCTATCATACACTCTTCTACTTCTTGAAAACACCTAAGGGACTAAATAAAGAATACAATGTTAAAAATATAATAGGCCTAATACTAATATCTTATGACACATATAATTAATTATTATCACGTTCACACCATAATAATTATTGTTGTAACAAATTACTTATGTAAATAGTTTTTCGTTCACTACTGTGTTTCTCGTACCTGAACCTGCTGGATAAGCTCTGTGTTGAGCGAAAAGCATCGTTGTCAATGGATATGACAAACAGTGCGGTTGAAATACTAATAATGTACACCTACTCTTCTTGAAAAACTCTGAGAGACTGAATAAAGATTGTAATGTTAATAGCAGTAGTGTAAGTATCACTGTATAGCATCTGTTATGGGCGTAAACCCGAAACATTATGTTTTTAAAATTAAATTTCTTGAATGTATGTAAGAGCAATCATTTAATTTGCTTGTTTATTTCTATTATTTTTAATTGCTATCAATTACTGTATTCATATTTTCAGCTAAGTTCTATTTTCTTTAAATAAACTAAATTAGAACTTAAAAAATGAAAAGAGTGAAACGGAAAGCTTGTGGGGTAGCTAAGATTAACATCTGAGAGTAGGAAAGTTTTAACTGAAAGAGGAATTAAGAAACTGTGTGAATAACTTCTGGTCTATCTCAGACAGTAACTATTGTTAAATAGTTTGTGGATATCATCTAAGTTTATACGCCTACATCTTATAGTGAAGAAAAGAAACTCGACAGCTTTCATCAATATGTTGATGAAGCAGAGTAATGATCACTAATAAGCAAAACAAAACGTATAACTTGACACTTGTCCAGCTGTATATATTGCATTATGAGTTACGAATAGTATTTGATAAGTAACGTGGTAATAACTCGTGATTTGCATCCCGCCCCCTACCGGTAATTTAGTAATAATTATGTTGAAGAAAAACAGTCTAACCAGATAGCTATGATCAGGTTAGATGTGATTCAGGTAGCGTAGATAAAATTAATACTTTAACACAAATACTGAAAGGTGTGGGAGTACTTATTACCCTGTTTCTAAAGTAATGAAAACCTTCAGCTGTTTTTGTGACGCAATAAACATCAAATTTTTAACTAAACAATTAGTAGAAAGTAAAGAGAATCTGATCAAACACAATGAGCAAACGGTCACACACATAAATATATATAAGAATTAAAGGAAAACAAATTCTAACCTTTCTGGGCCCTGTTTGATATCAGCCAGTTTTGTTTTCTGATTTTCTCTGACTTCCGCAGTTCCTTGTCGTAGTAATAAGTTTGTGTGAATCGAAAGCTTTCATAAGTAATCAAAGAAATGTTCAACTTATCAATTTATTGTATATAATCGACATTAGGTATGTTGTTGAAATACCACAAGTCTTGATTATTCAATTATTTTCCCTAAAGTCTGGTAAATGATGGAGCTTGTGCTTATTCACATTCATTAAAACACAAAACATACAGATTCTAATAAGTACAACTTGGGTTTATTCACACTAATTAAAACACAAAACATACAGATCCTAATAAGCACAAATTGAGTTTATTCACACTAATTAACACACAACACATAAAGTTTCTAATAAGTACAACTTGAGTTTATTCACACTAATTAAAACACAACACATAAAGATCCTAATAAGCACAACTTGGATATATTCTGATTCATTAAAAGTGATATTAATTCTAGCTTGGTTACGTAGTAGGCATTATAACACTTTTTAAATATGTTCTGCAAAATGGTTTTGTTTTATTTCCATGTAAACCCTTGAATATGTGTGTACTAATTCTCTCTTCTTTTTTAGTGATGCTCGATCATTTGTTTGTTAGGAACTTTGCGCAAAGCTACACGAGGGCTATCTGCGCTAATCATCCCTAATTTAGAAATGAAAGACTAGAGGGAAGGCAGCTAGTCATCACCACCTACCGCCAACTCTTGGGGCTACTCTTTTACCAACGAATAGTGAGATTGACCGTCACTTATAACACCCCCACGGCTGAAAGGGCGAGCATGTTTTGTGGGATGGGGATTCGAACTCACGACCCGCAAGTTGCGAGTCGAGTGCCCTAACCACCTGGACATGCCGGGCCTTTTTAGTGATACTCAGTCAGTATTAAGTTTAATTATTTTCTTTTGTTCTACCATTTTCACACGAACATTTTGGTTTAACTCGGTTGTATTCAGTTTATTTTTGTTATTATTATGTATTTTATATTTTTAACATACTTTATGCGATCATCCATTTCTCCCCTATTTATATGTTTTTCCTTCATCATGTGTTCCCCCCCTCTCCCTGATTCACAAACTTTCCACTGTGTTTTTATTATCATCCCCATTATGATTTATACTATTTTTAGTTTACTGTTTATTTTACACACTTCGTATGTTGGTTTGTTGTTAAGCGCATAAGCTACACAATGAGCTATATGTACTCTGGCCACCACGGATATCGAAACCTGAATTTTAGCGTCGTAAGCAAGCACTTGCTGTGTTAAAAAATAGTTTTTATTTGTATTCGAGTCGTCTAATCTTTTTTTTTTGCATATAAACACTTAAGTTTTCTGCTTATACATAATATATATATATATATATGTCGAACAATTATGTTTAAGATATTTCAAAAATTTTAATTCTTTAGGAATACTGCCACAAACTGCCTTATCGTAAACATGTCACGTGCATGTGTGGTATTCCCAGGCACATTGATTTCCTACACGTTATTGTAGTAATCCCTATAACAGAAGGTTTGGCAGAATTTTTATTATGGAATGAATTTTGACATTGACTAAATCAAGGAAAGTATTTAACAGAAAAAAATGTGACAATAGATATTTGTTTAACGAGAATACTATTTTTTTTTGTATTGTTACTTCACTACACAAAATGAATAAAATAACACGATGGTTAAGTACAGGGTATTTACAAGAAGAAAGACGTTTCACATCTGTATCACAGCTGGTTCAAGATATAACTAGATTGAGGGAATCAACAACCTGTTGGAATACGGCCAAATATTCCAGAATAAATGTAATATCCACATCACCTGTTCATTTCATTTAAAGGAAAACAAGTTCTAGATATTTCTATACTCTTTACGTAGCCAGAAAATCCATTAGCACAAGCCTATAGGAATTATCCAATTTCGTCAACCAGAGGAAATTCTAAAGATCCCAATGGGAATGACCTATAACAATGTGAGATTGTCTGAAGAATAAGGTTAACGCAGTCCAAAGCTGGTGTTTCTGCATATTATAAGTAAACACGTGCGCAAGTGCGTCATCTCCTGTGATTTTGTTTTTCATTTTGATGATGGCATAAGATTGTCGAAACGTTGTACGTTTGTAATAAAGTTTATTTCACTACTCACTCCAGCTGTCTCCAAACTTTATAGTTCAAGTATATTAAGGAAAGTAACTGCTACTGCTTCGTATCTGCTTGATATACACTGGAAATTCATTACACTCCTGTGACTTGTATGGATATTCAGTCCCTCCTATATTGAATGTATTCTAAAAAGTAAACGCCTCATCGTTTTAGCTTAGAAAATCCATTTGACTGAATAATTACTGTCATAAAGTGAATACCATTTCGTCTGTTTTTTTAATTGAACCCATGGGATAAGAGAGGTCGTTAATTCCAGAAATTATTTGCATTTTCAGTTTGATTCGCTTTTGGATCTTACATGATCAGCTTGGGGTGGTACAGTCTTACGTTGCTGTTGGTTCGGACTCTAATTACAAATGTGTAAAGGACGTAAGGTATAATAACATGCCGCAATTACAGTCATGTGTTGCTGTTTGTACAACAGAAATTACAGATGCATAAAGGACGTAACCTAAAGTAAGATGCTACAGCTGTGTTGCTGTTGGTACAGACCCTAACAACATGTGTGTAAAGGACGTAAGGTATAATAAGATGCCGCAATTACAGTCTTGTGTTGCTGTTTGTACAACAGAAATTACAGATGCATAAAGGACGTAACCTAAAGTAAGATGCTACAGGTGTGTTGCTGTTGGTACAGACCCTAACAACATGTGTGTAAAGGACGTATGTTATAATATCTGCTGTTGGAAAGAAATATATTCAACAACTGTGTAAGCACTTGAAGAAAGAAGAAAGGCCCATCTTCCAAAGGCACTCGGGTCATTGGGTTTCTTTAATTGTAGACTTATCAAGGCTAATTTTATAATATTGTAAAATAGCTTAATTATGTTAACCATTCCGTATAATAGATTATCTAACGCTTTAAAGTGTTAGGGTTAACTCATATTATAATTTCGAATATATTTTCCATTTAAGGGTAACTGACGGAAAAACATATATATTGTGTAATATTATGATTTTTATGTTCTGACACGTCGCCCTCTCATTAGACTTGTCAGATTGCTCATTATTTTTTCTTTTGGTAAACGGTACATGTGACTGATATAAGACTTACACTTCAATTGTTATGGTGATTGTGTGACACACGCGCATATCTATAGCTCGAGATGTTTGTCTTGTGATACGTGAGCAGTTGCTGTTCAAACTAAACACGGTTGCGATGTGTGACACATTTTGTTTGATATTATGTGCCAAGAGGTTTAGTTTTAAAAATATAAAACAAGCAATGGTGTATCATACTATCACGATATTGAACTGGTTCTTTGTGCGTGCAAGTCACGTGTGCCTAACCTGTAGTTCGAAATGTCTGTCTCGCAGCCTGATATTAAAGACAAGTGTTTTATGGGTGTCGGGACCATATTCTACCATATCAAAGCTCATTTTATCAAATCCGTTTATCTTAGAAGGGGCGGGATTAAGTCCTGTTTTTTTTCTGTATCCTGTACTGTATTTAACAGGCTGTCCCCAGACCAAAGAAGGGACATAGCAATCGAGCTTTATGGGAAATTGATGCGAGTTCATCAATGTTCTTTCTCGTGTTGGTTATTTTGATAATCCGAAAAAAAGTAATAAATTGTGGAAACAGTACCAGTGTTCGTGTTGTACACTAATGGATTCCTCTATAAAATGTCAAGAACCAAATGTGGAAAAAATACAGTGATTAATCAAAGGCTTTGTGCTTTAATGCTTACTTGAGTCTAGTTAGCCCAACATTCAAGGTTTGATCTTGGGTTAATTCACGTGCGGCATGGGTCGCAGCGTTGCTGAAGTTGACTTCCACTTCTTTTTTATGAATCCAAGAGCTCATCACAGTTTTCTAGCTCTCTCGAGAAGTTACACATTAGTACGACCACGAGGTTAAAATCTCCATTTGTTAACGTCTGTATACAGCATAGCCATTTTTAATATGACCTTGTCTAAATAAATTCTAACATATCGCACGCACTCTATTTTAACTTCCATAATAACATATGTGTCCTTACGCATACACAGGTCCGATATGGTTTCTTCACTCAATACAGTTGTTTATGTAAGATTGTACGTGAGGTTAACGTAAGCATAATCAAGTTCTCTACAGCTAACAACGTAACCAGAGTTTTTAAATCTCAGAAATGAGAAATAATCACTGAAATTAGAAGGGATGACTCATCTAATCAGTCCCAACATTATAGTTTGAATTATATTACCTAGATAAATATCTAGCTTTATTGGTAAGGTCAAGACTTCCCACTGTGTATGTTGCCTGCACTAGGACTGAGTTATTTTTGGATGTAAAAAGGGACAGTTTTAGTGATGCAGTGATGATGTCAATAACAAGAGTGTAAGCTAGCATGTCTGATTGATGTCAGCAACAACTGTGTAAGCTAGCATGTCTTATTGATATTGATATCAACAACAGCAGTGTAAGGTAGCATGTCTGATTGATGCCAACAACAACAGTGTAAGCTAGCATATCTAATTGATGTCAACAACAACAGTATAAGCTAGTATGTCTGATTGATGTCAACAACAACAGTGTAAGCTAACATGTCTAATTGATGTCAACAACAACAGTGTAAGCTAGCATGTCTAATTGATGTCAACAACAACAGTGTAAGCTAGCATGTCTGATTGATGTTGACAACAACAGTGTAAGCTAACATGTCCAGTAAGATGTATGCTCTTCGCCTATTTGTCGGAATATTTGATTATCATCTAATGGTTTGTTAGGTTCGTTCATCAATTATCTTAACGAATACGACTTTTTGTTGGAATTTCGGCCATATTAGGCTGCTAGAAACGGCTGTTAATACTTTCACTGACCAACGAAGCTTCTTGGAGGTGTATTCTCGTATCCATCAAAATGAATGACCACTAATGAGTTTAATTTGAAGCATTGAAAACCGCCAACAGTTAGTCACAACTCACATTTCGGAATGTCTTCGTGATTTTAGGTAACACCAATATAATTATCTTACTTTCATCATGCTAAACATAAGATTATGAGACTATTATTGGAGTGGCTTCTTTCATTTCTGCAAAACATGATGGAGATATTATTATATTCTTTTGCATCAGGATACATATAATGTAAACATGGTTGTATTATTTGTGTCACTACAAAAGTACAATTGCTTCTCAGCTGTACCATATACATCTTCCATACCTCTATAGTTTTAAGGCTGTATTTTAATCTAAAACCTGGATGTCTGTCTGTCATGATGTAGGAAGAGCTCTGTACTTGTGTATTACGATATAGATATGGCTTTGTACTTGTGTATTACGATGTAGATATGGCTCTGTGCTTGTGTATTACGATGTAGATATGGCTCTGTGCTTGTGTATTACGATGTAGATATGGCTCTGTGCTTGTGTATTACGATGTAGATATGGCTCTGTGCTTGTGTATTACGATGTAGATATGGCTCTGTGCTTGTGTATTACGATGTAGATATGGCTCTGTGCTTGTGTGCCAACATTTCTGTGAGTTACATTGTAGATGATTTTCTGTTTCAGTGTTTCATAATGAATATCTGTGTGTGTGTCAACGTTTCTATATTATACATTGTAGATATGGCACTGTGCTAACTTATGATATAGATATAGCTGTGTATTTATATTATAACACACAGGATCCATATTTACATCATGGCATACTAGCACAGAGCCTTGATGTGCCTGTGTGCCATGATGTAGATATAGGTCTCTACCTGTATATCGACTTTTCTTTGTATTGTGATGTAGATTTAACATTGTACTTGCGTGACATGATGTATACATAATTCTGTGTCTGTGTGTCAATGTTTCTTTATATTAGGATGTAGATGTATGCAGGCCATGCTTCCTCATCAAATATTTCTGGTTTATAATAATAATAATATCTATATTTTATTTAGGTTGGGCGTAGAATTCTCGAAAACTGCATATTTTTATCTTAAAACGCTCAAAAACCTTCTTATCCCACTCTAGGCCATCACCGCTCGAGGTGACATCTATTGGAATGAGGCACAGAACAATCGCAAAATTTCATATTCTATAAAAAACTCTAAAGTGTTTTATTAATTCAAATGCTTAATGTCATAACATGTTCATCTATCCATCTGTCTGTCTTTCTCCCTCGGTCTTATGAGTAAAATTTAGAAATTTAAGGAAATTTCATACTAACCAGTTTTACAAAGTTATTCATTCTGAACTCCATTCAATCTTCGAAGAAGTTAAAAATCTTCACAGACGTTTCGACAAAAGTGTCATAACCATAGTAGGTGGAGTTAAAAATCTTCACAGACGTTTCGACAAAAGTGTCATAACCATAGTAGGTGCAGTTAAAAATCTTCACAGACGTTTCGACAAAAGTGTCATAACCATAGTAGGTGGAGTTAAAAATCTTCACAGACGTCTAGAAAACAGCGTCACAGCCAAATAGGTGAAGTTAACATTCTTCGCACACGTCTAAAGAGCCCTCAAAAACGAAGTAGGTGAAATGAACTATTTTCACAGACGTCTATACAACAGTATCCAAAGCAGAGTAGGTGAAACTAACAGTCTTCATAGACGTCTAGACAACAGTGTCATAGAGTAGGTGAAGTTAACCATCTTCAGACGTCTATACAAAGTTTCCTAAACAGAAAAGATGAAGTTAACCATCTTCGCAGACATCTATACAACAATATTATGATAAACAGAATAGATGAACTTAACCATCTCGCAGACATCTACGCAACAATATCATAAACAGAGTAGGTGAAGTTAACCATCTTCACAGACTTCTAGACAACAGTGTTACAACTGGACTAGGTGGACGTCATAGACGTCTAGACAACAGTGTCACAGCCAGAGTAGGTGAGGTTAACTCTCTTTGAACACGTCTAGATAACCCTCAAAACCAAAGTAGGTGAGGTTAGCCATTTTCACAGACGTCTATACAAACTATCCTAAACAGAGTAGGTGGAGTTAACAGTATCCTAAACTGAGTAAATGGAGTTAAGAACAGAGTAGATGGAGTTAAAAGTATCCTAAACTGAGTAAATGGAGTTAAGAACAGAGTAGGTGGAGTTAACAGTATCCTAAACTGAGTAAATGAAGTTAAGAACAGAGTAGGTGGAGTTAACAGTATCCTAAACTGAGTAAATGGAGTTAAAAACAGAGTAGGTGGAGTTAACAGTATCCTAAACTGAGTAAATGGAGTTAAGAACAGAGTAGATGGAGTTAAAAGTATCCTAAACTGAGTAAATGGAGTTAAGAACAGAGTAGGTGGAGTTAAAAGTATCCTAAACTGAGTAAATGGAGTTAAGAACAGAGTAGGTGGAGTTAACAGTATCCTAAACTGAGTAAATGGAGTTAAGAACAGAGTAGGTGGAGTTGAATACCTTCACAGAAGTCTTGACAACAGTATCACAATCTGAGTAGGTTGAGTTACCTATGTACAGAATGTTTAGAATATCGGTTTCTCCTTAACAAATACTTCCTCGGAGATATTTAACAAACATCGTTTATTGTGACACATCCACTTGCCCAGGGGGTATTCCCAATGTTTTTACATTATCTAATTCATTTATTATGATATTTCAATAAAACTTGGCAGTATCAAAAATAACAAAATAAGCAAATTTTGACAACTAATAATAAATGATTAAATTGGGGTTTTTTATAAGCAGAGATACCCCAAAATACTTATAAGTTTTGGGCTATGCGGTATTAAGCCAGAATATGCTCTTTGGGACACTTAATATCTTACTTCAAGATTATTTCATTGTTTCAAAAAATTAAATATGAATACATTACTATATCATTTTTATAATTTGTTTTAATACTATATTCACATTATAAGAACACTTCTGATCCAACAATAGTAATGAGGGCACTTCTGAATCCACATCATTATGAGGTCGCTTTTGGATTCACATTACAATGTCATTTCTGATCCCACAGTAGTAATGTGGAAATTCTTATCTCACAGCAATAATGAGGGTACTTCTGGATAAACACAAAAAGAACACTTCTGATCCACAGTAGTAATGAGGGCACTTTTGAACCACAGAAGTTGTAGTTTATAGATTATTCTTTCTTAGCTAATCACCAACAATCATTACTTTCACTATTTATCCCAATGGTCTAATATCTGATTCAACACTGTCCAATATAACATATAAGATGTCGTATTGTTCTTCCTCAACAAAAAAATCCAAAGTTTATAGAATGCACTTGATTCTTTCTTAAATGTGGTTTTCAAAACTTTGAATGTTTTACTTTTTATCGTTTCATGAGACATACGTAAGTGTTTTTATCCTTACTCTTCAGCGCTGCATCCTCCAGTCTGTCTCTAACCTAGGTTCAATGCTCATAGTATTTCGTTATCTAAAGCGGTTTGACGACTATATAATTTTGACTCACGTTTTTGTTATACCAATTTTATTTCAATGTAGTGCTTCAGTAATAGCAAGCTAGCTAGAAGCTAATTTCTTCCTCGTATGATGTAGTTGGGTATTAAATCACATTCATTCATCTTCCTTCTGTGATACACCTAGATCATGGGATCCCAATGAGTTTTCTTTGTTTTATGACGTGCATACGGAAGTCACAATTGTCATCTCATTCTTGAGTTATAGTTATTGATATAACTAGATGATGTATCTTGACGATATAGGTGGGTAATATAATTAGACGTATTAGCTAGATGGCATAACTGGATAAAGGATTGAAGAAACAGTCATCTTCCTTCTGTGATGTAACAAAGTTAAATATATACCAAGTATTTGAAATTTAATGATAATGTTAAGGAAAATGTTTCATTCGACAACTTTAACTTATATTTCAATCAAGTGTAGAATATAGTTATTCATTAAAGTTAATTTTATTAAATGCTAGTGTAAGACTAATTTTTCATTAACGTTGGTTTGATTTAAATGCTATATTGTATATTTAGTAAATAATTTAGTTTCCTTTTAACTAACATTGTTAATATTTTGTAGTTTCCATGCCATCATTGTCAAGTGAGACAATGAGTACAATTAACCTTGAACAGACAGTGTGCTAATTTTAGAAAACATGAAAAATCTAACAGAATCTTGTTTGTTAAACCGAGCTGTAGAGCTGAGACGTTTAGATTATCACTGGCGTTTGTTGTTGTTTTTTTAATTGGATCAGGTTAAAAGTTTTCCTGTTAACCGTTGCTGTGATTACTTATTTAATCTCACGTTCACATCCAAATGTGCTCTCTTAAGTTGATGTAGTACTAATAAATGTCTTAGTGTGAGAAATTAGAGGTCTAGAAAGCTATTAGGTGGTCTCACGGACGTAGTATCTGAAGTGTAAACCCTCAATTGATGGAATAATGGCAATAGATAGTTCCTCACTTGCTGAAGCCAATAAGAATAGGAATTAACTAGGATTGTTTCCCTTTGTTCGAAACGAACGCTGAAATTTCTATACCGGATGTTTAGGAATTATTTTCAGTAACGAACTATTTTTGTTCCTGTTTACTTTAACATATTCCACACAAGTAAAGTTTAGTATAAACCGATTGAGATATCTGCTTATCTGATATTAGAACACAGCATCCACAAGTAGTTAGATCTTTTGTAATACTTTAAGAACCAGTCAGTTGTTAGTCTGTATAATCACCTACCATAGAAACCTCATCTTGTTGAGGTTTCTAGTATTACATAAAGAAGCAATGTAATTTTGATATCACATTTTGATATGCTTCGTAATATTAATTCACAATACACCAGTTTGATGCTGTTAGCTTATATAATCAGTTACTCTGACAACGACATTTAATAATACATTGACAACATTGATGTGTCAGTTTATTAATTATTTGTCATAGCAACAGCACGTAAGTTGAATAATAACAATAAGTAAAAACAAAGGAAGTGTCAGCTTATCTAAACATATCCCCTATCAATTCCATGTAGGCAGATTTTAAGACAATGCATAAGTCCTTTGGAGTTGCTGGTCTGTTTGGTATAATTACTATAACAATCACAGTTTTTAAACTATCGTGTCGGAATGCGTAATCATGCTTAAAGTTAAGTAAAGTTTAAAATAATAATTAAAGAACGTATATAAGCTGCTTATGGGATTATTTCTACACAATTTTAAATATGATATTTCTTGAAATCGTTGGTTTAGAAGGTAAACTAGGCATCATTACATAATAGGCTTAGGAGCGAAATGGTAAATCCTGCGAGCTGCAACGAAGGTACAAATAAAGGCAGGATTACCCACTTGATTAGTTTCATCGGTATGTCGATTCTGCACCGATCCCCCCTTTGGTTTTCTATTGCAAGCAATCTACTCTTATATTACTTTCACCTTATTTGTAGTCGAGCAGAGTAGACTCGAAATAGTTAAAATGGTGTTTCTTAACATTTGTTGGATTTTCAAATATTTGATTATATTTATTTGTTCGGAAAACTTTCATGACTTGAAACACATCCAGCTGCCCCCCCCCCCTTCTTTTCTGATCAATCTATATCTGCTTTAAGATAATGATTTTTGTTTGTTTGGAATTAAGCACAAAGCTACACAATGGGCTATCTGTGCTCTGCCCACCACGGGTATCGAAACCCGGTTTCTAGCGTTGTAAGTCCGCAGACATACCGCTGTGCCACTGGGAGGCTAGGATAATGAAGAAGTGGCAGTTCTAGTCTCTGATGAGAGAGTTTTTTTAATTCGGACTACACATACGTATATGATTCACTTACAACGACACGAAGCATTAATTACGTATCTAACTTGTGTGAAACTTCTGCTCTACAGGTGTATTGGAAATAGCGTAAAATGGAAGGTTTTTTTTATCTGAATGTAGTAATTGGACTAATTGAGACAAAAGTTATTGAAAACACTGAAGTTGGGATAAAAAGTGGGTATGTGATGGTGGCAGACAAAATCAAAGAACTAAGGTGATAAACGAAGAAAAAAATATGAAAGTAATAAGAAATGATATATCAGTGTTAATAAGGTGGTAAATTGGGCAAAAAAGGATATTTTTGTTAGTTTTAGCGCAAATACACACAATAGGCTATACGCGCCCTTTCCCCACTGGGATCAAAATCCGAATTTTAGTGTTATACACATTACCACTGAGCCACCTTGGGATAATAGAAATAATATAAAGATAAAAATAAATAAGAAAAAGAATAATAAGAAATAAGAACTTATACGGTCGTCGAGAGAGCTGTGACAGATAAAAGGAATTAACATGATAGAAGATTAGTGAATAAGAACAAAGCTGCACAACGAGTTATCAGCATCCGTATCAGCCGCAGGGTTCGAGCCACGAATTTTAGCATTGCAAGCTGTCAAAATTACAACTAAGTAAACAGGACAGCAAAGAAAATTAAACAGGTGATAATTATAAACTACATTAATGTCAATTAGTTTATTGAAATGAGAGATTAAAATGATATCAATAATAAAAAAAAGGCTAAACAGATAATTATAAACTACAGTAGTGACATTAAGAGTAAAAACAAAAACGATGGTTTTTTTTCTGGCACAATGAAAGAAAAAACTTCTTTATTATATATTTCAGCTAACTAGTTTCAGTAGTACAGTTAAAATCATTAGGGCTAATGACTACAGTGTTAGTTCGGCCGATATTAAACTGAAATACCTAATAAAGGTTTTAACATTGTGCTAGAAAACGTCATTTTTTGTTTTTTACTCTTAATATATTAGCACAGTGTGACTGAAAAAAAATTACAATAGTGTCAAAGGGACGGTGGAAGTCATACTGTTAAAGCTCTAGTCATTATGTGACTCAGTATGAATTTTAAAATGAATTAGGGATCCTACTACAAAAAGTAATGAAACAAGAATTAAAACCACAATCACAAATTTATAAAATGTAATTCCTACTTTGGCAGCTTTATACACTTATCTGTAGGCCAAAGTAAGGATTACATTTCATAACTTTATGATTGTAGTTATAATTCTTGTAAAAGTTATAGCTTTCGGGAATATGGCTATACTGAAAGTTTATAGACGTTGTCTACATTCCATGGACATATAAAAACTAACAAATAAATTGGGAAAAAATTTAAATCTTAACGGAAAGTAGGGATAGCTGGTTATTCGTAGAATTGCTATGAGAAGTATCCAAAACACAATAAATGTTACAATAAAAAATACACAAACAAGTAAAGTGATACTAGTTGTATAGATTTTAAAACGATTTTTAATTCCTAATTTGGTTGGCAAATCTAGACTGCTTCATTTAGCTATATTGATCAGAATGCTAACCAAAGCAGAGATTGAAATTTTTCTTCTATTTATCTAAATTTGTTTCCCACAAAGATATTGATGATATATTTGTTCATGATTTTGTTGCAAAATGTTTTCATGTAAATACGTCCTTAATAGATATATCTTTTTATGTAGATCAGGCTGAAAAATCTTTATTGAGAAAATAATAACGTGTCAAAATGAAATATTTTGTCAAAAATACTTTTATTGTTATACTAAACTAAAAACAATACAAATAATAGTTTTACATGTAACTAAATATGGAGTTCTTCACATGCTGAGACACCCTACAATATGCTAATCATCCTATTGAACTATCCACCTACACGAACACTATCCTCAGTAACACTGTCCGCATTTGTAAACGTCCGCAATATATACGATAAAACTATAAAGTTGATAAGGTTAAAATAGCAGATTTAATGTCTTATTTATAAAGAGAAACTGATAAAAAAAACTTTTCAGTACTGATAATTTCATACAGAAAGTTAGGAAAATTAGATTAAATTATTAATTTTAAGAATTTGATTGTTACTATAAAATTGATGACACATTGTCACCCTGTAGTGGTTCGCTCGCGAACTATCTGTGCTCTCATTATACCAACACGCACTCGGGTGTCACTTGGCCCTAGCACGCGTTTTCTGGCAACAAACAACTTCCGCTTGTCATAGCGACCTAGCAACGTGCCCTAGTTTATCTATATATTAAAACTCTGAGATTGTTTGTTTGTTTGCTTCTCTGTAATTAAATACAGCAAAAACGGCGCACAATAACGACATATTTGTAATGAAATGAGAATAGCAACAGAATAAAACAAGTTTCGTTAAAATCGAGCCACGGGTTACCGAGTTAGCGCCGTTTTTCGGGTCACTTTTTTGAAAATTTCTAGCATGAGTAATTTTACATCACACTACCGTTTGCGCTCTTTACGAAACTTCTTCGTTCAAGTCTATTTC